>NW_024871039.1:85000-240000 GCF_019054845.1 Dipodomys spectabilis
TTTCATCCTTAGAGCCAGAACTAATCCATAGCTTTTCATGCATGATCTCTCTCTTTACAATTGGTGATTTAAAAATAAATAAATGATCCTTAGTTATGGTGGGCCACGAAACGTTTCAAAAGGCTTAGAAAGAAAAAAAAAAGGCTTAGAAAGGGGCTGGGAAGGTGGCTCAGTGGTAGAGCGCTTGCCTTGCATGCATGAGGCCCTGAGTTCGATTCCTCAGCATCACATAAGCAAAAAGAAAAATGCCGGAAGTGGCGCTGTGGCTCAAGTGGTAGAGTGCTAGCCTTGAGCTGAAGAGCTGAGGGACGGCGGCGCCCAGGCCCAGAGTTCAGGCCCCAGACCGGACACCTCCCCCCCCACCCCCCCACCCCCCCGTGCTTAGAAAGGCTTAGAAACCAAGCAAGAGCTGGAAGTATAGCTTGATGGTAAAGCATTTGTCTAACGTATATGAGGCCTGGAGTTCATCCAACAGCACAAAACCAAATAGCAGCCAAACCAAAGTTCTTCCTCCTGAGCTCTAGCCTCTCTCCAAAATGACAGTTTTTTCTTTCTGGAAAGCAGTTTTGGGACACGTAAAAAATATGAAGGTGTTCTGTGTAGAACCTTGATTTTCTTAGTTAAACCATTGGAAGTGGCGCTGTAGCTCAAGTGGTAGAGCGCTCGCCTTGAGCTGAAGAGCTGAGAGACAGCGCCTAGGCCCAGAGTTCAAGCCCCACAACCGACAAAAAAAAAAAAAAAAAGTCTGTCTTAGTTAAACCATTTATCTTAGAAGCCTTTCTGTGCCAGTGAGATATGTTGAATTTATTCTTTTTAAAGATTGTGCGGGATTATATTGTAGGGATGTGCAATACTTAATGATGCAACCCAATGGCTCTGTGTGTGTGTGTCAGTACTGGGGCCTAGCACTATCACTTGAACCATAGCTCCACTTCTACTTTTTGCTGGTTAATTGGAGAGAAGATCTCACAGACTTTCCTGACTGGGTTGGCTTCAAATTTTGATCTTCCGATCTCAGGTTCCATAGTAGCTGGAATTACAGGTGTGAGCCACAGGTGTCTAGCCCCGTTTGATATTGACAGCTGCTTGTGGGGTTTTTTTCTTTTTCTTTTCTGGTTGCTTTATATACAGCTCTACAATTTCCTTGGCATACTTTAGGCTAAATGCTTAATGAAGAAATTGCTGATTCAGAAATGTGATTTAATTTTTATAGCTGTTTCCATATTGTCTTCTGAAGCTTGAATATTCTCGTAGCATCCTACTGCATGAGACTATTTTTTCCTTATGATTTTCCTTCTTTAGCCAATCTTGCAAAACCCATTTTCTAGTATATGGAAGGAATATCCTGTTATCTCTAAAAATGACTTACACCTTCTTTTAAAAAATTCTTTTGCACTACTATATATGTTTGTATTCTGTCCTTTTTTTGGAAGGGAGCTCAGTGAAAGTATAATTGTTTATCTGTGTATTCATAAAGGTATTTTTGCTTTTTTTTGGTCAGTCGTGGGGCTTGAACTCAGGGCCTGGGCACTGTTCCTGAGCTATTCAGCTCAAGGTTACCTATCTATCACTTTGAGCAACAGTACCACTTCCAGTTTTCTGATGGTTTATTGGAGATAAGAGTCTCAGATACATTCCTTCATGGGCTGGCTTTGGACCTCTATCCTCATATCTCAGCTTCCTGAATAGCTAGGATTACAGGTGTGAGCTACCAGCACCTGGATTATTTTTACTTTTTAAGTTATCTAATAAGAAAAAGGTTTTAGAGAAGAAAGTCCACCTATATGAATGTAACTAAAAGCTCCTTGGCTCTGATTGAGGAGGCCAGAAGGAAAGATAAGAGTGTGAGGGTCATTTGATTGTAAAACAATCCCATCTCATTATTCTATATGGACTTGGCCTGTGATGGCCTTGATCCTTTGTGAGTTCCTGTAAGTAATGTGCTAGTCTGCTTTTCCCAGTACTTGTTCCTAATTTGCAATTGTCATAGAGCAATGGTGTTTGGGGTTGGAGGCATAGCTCAGGTGATAGAGCACCAGCCAATGAGCAAAAACATCAGATACCCAATTTGAGTCCCAGTCTCAAAAGAAAATGTGTGAGGAAAATAAAGTATTACCTGATTGAAGTGTTACATATAAACACCATAATCACACAGTTTCAAATCTTCATTTAAATCATGGATCCATTTGAGTTGATTTCTTCTTTTAAAACTGCTAGAGGTAGGGATCTGATTTTATTCATCTGCAGGCAAGATATCTAATTTCTCCAGTCTCATGTATTGAAAAGATTGTCCCTTTTCCAGTGCCTGCCTGTCTTTTTTGGGCATGGTCAAAAATCACTTGGCTCTAGATGGTGGGGTTTATATATAAGCTCCATATTGAGTTCCATGCATCTAAATATATTCTAAAATATATTTTGTGCCTGTCCTTGGGCTTAAATTTAGGGCATTCAGTTCCATGCATCTAAATATGGTTTTAAATATTTTTTGTGCCTGTCCTGGGGCTTGAATTTAGGGCCTGGGTGGTGTCCCTGAGCTTCTTTTGCTCAAGGCTAGTTTGACCACTTGAGCCACAGCCCCGCTTACAGCTTCTTTTTGCTTCTGATTAAGATCCTCAGATCTCAGCCTTCTTAGTCTCTAGGATTAAATATATGAGCCACCGGTGCCTGGATAGTTTTTCATTTTGAATAAAATTTTACAGAATCTAATACTTCTTTCAAGGATAATTGAGTATATACAGTAACCAACAATTTCAATTTTGTACCTTTAAACTGTGTGTCAGCTGGGCACCGGTGACTCACATCTGTAAGTCCTTGCTACTCAGGAGGCTGGAGATCTGAGAATCATGGTTCAACACCAACTCAGGCAGAAAAGAAGTCCGTGAAACTCTTATCTCCTGTTAAACACCAAAAAGCTAGAAGTGGAGCTGTGGCTCAAGTTGTAGAGTGCTAGCCTTGAGCACAAAAGCTCAGGATCAGGGTCCAGGCCCTGAGTTCAAGTCCCAGTTCTGGCACACATGCTCCACTAAAGAGAAATAGTAGTTATTGGTCATCCCCAATACCCCTTTAATGCACAAATCCCATCTTCATCTTTGAATCCTTCCTTTATGTAAATGTATACATAAAATTTATGTATAAATTATATACATATGTAATTTAAAATTAAATATAATTAAAATTAAAGATTAAAATATGCCTCCATCAGCCATACTGTCCTTATGTGTTCTAATTTCTCTTTACTATTTTCAGACATATTGAGTGTACAACCGATTGTAGAAAACATTGTACAATAGATTCTAGAATATGTTCCAGACTCAATCCTGGAGACTATTCCAGTGCCTATTCTAGAACCCATTCAAGAACATACTTTCTGGAAATGTTCTAGAACATATTTTTGGAGCTATGACCTGTTGAGTTTCTGACTTGTTTGAACCTGTATATGTCCCTGTTTCTCTCTGTGTTTTCTGTCTGCTCTCCTATTGGGGTTTCTCCTGTTGTCATCTTGGTGAATTCTTCCTCTTCTTTTCCCCAACTGAACTTCATGTCCATCACCTTGCTTTTTTGCTCTTGTCATCTTGGTGAAGAGCTTGATTTTTTAATATATATTTTATTGTAAAGATACTGTACAGAGGGGTTACTGTACAGAGGTTGCAGTTGCATGAGTAAGGTAAGGAGTACATTTCCTATCGAGCATTGTTACCCCTCCTTTGTTTTTCCCCTACCATTCCTTTCCTCCCCACCTCCCCAACTCTTCTCCCCACTCCCCTCCCCCGTGCCTGAAGTTGTAAAGTTTGTTTTCAATGTAGTGTCTTGTTTACAATGAGCCAACCTCTATCCCTATTTAAGCATCTTGTTTTTTCCCTTCCCCTCCCCAAATTAGAAAAATATATATATAAGAAGCAGGACACTAGAATCAAATACAGTGAAAACAGGGGTTAGACCATGGGGAAGGAACATACCAAAGAAACAAAAAAAATCACATAGTACATTATAAATATGTTGAAAACAATAGCTAGAAAGAAAAAAACCCACTGTCTATCTTGGGGTTCATTTTGCTTAACATCATCTTATATGGTCATATGTACATAGCTTTTGACCTTTGCTGCGTGACCTAGACATATACCAGTTATTGCAAATAAGAGAAACCATGGGACATACGTTTTTTGGGCTTGGCTTACTTCACTTAATATAATTTTTTCCAAGTCTTTCCATTTCCTAACAAATGGGGCGATATCATTCATTCTGATGGAGGCATAAAATTTCATTGTATATATATACCAGGTTTTCTTGATCCATTCATTTACCGAGGGCATCTGACTTGGTTCCATAGCTTAGCTATGTTAAATAATGCTGAGATAAACATAGTTGTGCTGGTAACTTTAGTGTAGTTTTGTTTGTGATCATTTGGGGCCCAAAAGTGGGATTGCTGGGTCATAGGGGAGCTCTATGTGGAGTCTTTTGAGGAACCTCCATACTACTTTCCAAAAGTGGTTGAACAAGTTTCCACTCTCACCAATAATGCAGTAGGCTTTGCTTCTGTCCACATGCCCTCCAGCATCTGTTGTTATTAACTTTCTTGATTCTAGCCATTCTAAGTGAGGTGAGGTGGAATCTCAATGTTTTTTTTGATTAGCACTTCTTTTATGGCTAGATAAATTGAGAATTTCTTCAGGTGTCTATTGACCATAGTGAAGAGCTTCTTTTGGGAGTTTTCTCAGAATAGACACACAGGAACAAACATTGAAAGGAAAACTGTTTTCTGAAATATCACTGGTTTAATCTCTGCACTTCATTGACCTTTGACTTGGGAAGAGGACTCTGGGTTAGAAATTATTTTCTCTTCTCGTTTAAAAGGCCTGGTTTCATTTTCTTTAAAGTTTCATGAAGTTCTATTGAGTGAGCATTGGTATGTATTCACGTGGTTTTTTTTTTCTCTAGGGGAATTTTTAGCTTTTTAAATATGATTTTAATTTTAATATAGTTTAAATTTTAATACAAAAATTTAAATATTATTTTAATATATTTTATTGTTGATATATTTTAATATAATTTTAATGTGTTGTACAGAGGGCCTACCATTTCATAAGTCAAGTAATGAGTACATTTCTTCTTTTGGACACTGTCACCCCTTCCTTTACTTTCCCTGTTTCCCCCTCCCATCCCTGACCACAAGTTATGTAAGTCATTTTCCACATAGTGTCTACTGAATAGCATGAGTGCATTTGTTTATTCTCCCTTCCTCCCTTTCTGGGCCCTTTCTTTACTCACTTCACAGAAGAAAAAAAAAGCAAAAATACCATCACCACCCAAAACAACATTTGTATCTTTTGTTCTTCTTCTGGAGAAATCGGAAATTTCTTTGATCATTGATTGCTGAGCACTAGCCTTGACTTAAGCCTGTTTTATCCTGTACTGTTCTTTTTGTTGTTGTTGTCTGTTGTGGGGCTTGAGCTCAGGGCCTGGACACTGTCCCAGAACCTTTTTGGGCTCACAGCTAGTGCTCTACCACTTGAGCCACAGCACCACTTCTGGGTTTTTGTGTTTTAGAGATAAGAGGTTCACAGGGACTGTGCTGACCAGGTTGGCTTTGAACAATGATCCTCAGATCTCAGCCTCCTGAGTACTTAGGATTACAGGCATGAGCTTGTAATTACAGCTCAGCTTGTGCTGAGCCTCTCACTGTGGAAACTCAGGTTATTTCCTTATAGGAAAGAATTAGGGAGTTCCGGGAAGATAGAGGAGGAGAAGCTGGAGGGTAAACAAGCTCTCGCATAGAAAGCAGTTTTAGAGTTCCAGTGAACAGTCCTAAGCCAGAGAATCACAAGTGTGCCATCACAGGACACAGAGTTAGGCCAGAGAGGGAAAATCCAGGCAAGGAGAGAGATTGGAGCTCTTGCCAGCCAGCGGCAGCAGCGGCAGCGGCCGTACTGCCATACCTGAAACAGAGAGAGTCCAGGACGAAAGAGCCAGACGCGGGAGGTGAGCGGATTCTACTCAACACCAGCAAGAACCGATAAGGAGCGGACATCTTCATCCTGCAGTTCGCAGACCACAGACAACCCAGGAACCAAGACTCGGCGTGAGTAGAAGCCTGACGTCCTCACTCCTTCTCAGGGAGCAGAGGAGGGAAGGCCACCCCTCCCCCTGAGTACCAGAGATCTCCATCTTGGATACCGAAAAAGCTTGGCTCAGCGGAGCTGCTAGCTCCAATTCAGGCCTTGGAATTAAAGGAGTCATTTAGCAGATCACAAGAACTTAATGGCACGACCTGCCAGACTCAGCTCCAGCCAGGGAAAAGTCACCCAATTCGGGCGCCAGCCCTAAGAGTGGTTTTCTTCACTGAGGAATCAGAGCTAGAGGCTGCCCCTCCCTTTAGGAGCCTCCACATCAGTAAACAGAAACCCTGAGAGTGGCTCCAGGCTGGGCTCTGTGAATTTCTCACAAACTAGCCCCCGGGAAAAGCTGCTGTTTGCTGAAAAGCCTCAACTCTACCCAGAACCAAACTGCATCTCCAAACTTGAGGAAAAGGCCATCTCCCTCTTTTGTGATACTGAAAGCAGACTCCCCTCCCATTGAAATAACTTGGGAGGAGGATCACAAAATCCTGGGTAAAGCAGAGCATTTTTCTGCCTGTCCAAACAAACTGACTTAAGAAACCAACCAAGCCACAGGACCACAAGCAGACCAGAGACTCCAACCAGAGGCTGATTACAGACACAAGGCAGATACAAGATTTTTCCCAACCCTCCCCAAAAATTCAAAGAACTTTCTTTTCCTTCTTTTTTTTAATACCTTTTACAAATTTTTTTTTGTTTTCTAAAACTTTTAATTTTTACCTTTTTTGAAAAAAATTGTTTTCTAGTAACTTTTTTTTCCCCCTTGTAATCTTTATTTTAGGGATACATGCGTGTGTGCGCTTTTCTTTCTTTCTTTTTTCTTTTTAAAAAAATTTTTTTCTTTTTGTTTTTTGCTTAGCTCGACTGACCTTCTGATCTTTTTTTTTCTTTCTTCCTTATCCTTCTCACCTTTTCCTCTCTTTTGTTCTTCTTCATGGGACTTAATTGTTGTTCTGCACATCCTCAGATAAACCCGTAGTTGACTATTAGACCCTATCCCCATTGTGTACACACTTAATCCACAAATTTATTACTCAATTCAAAACCTCTGAGACTTAAATTCCTCAATAGCACTACTACCTCTTTATACCTATATAATATTTTAAGTATTTTTATTTTTAAGTTTTTCACATCTCCTTTATATCCCTCCCCTTCTCTCATTATATTCACGTTCTTTGAATAGTTTGTTCTCGAATCTGCATATCATTAATTTTTATTTTTCTCTTTTCTCTGGTCTCTTTTTATTTCCTTTCTCTTTCTTCTTGTTTTCTCTCTCTCTACTTTCATCCTATCCAACCTATTACCTGCTTTGAGACTAGGACTTGGTTAAGTTAACTCTCCCTGTATCTTCCCACATCACTCTATTCCTATTTTTTACCCACATATCTCCCTAACCCTAATAATTTCTGGTTTACCAAATTCTTCTTTGTGGTTCATAGCCCATTAATATATAGTTGTTTGATGTTGAATAGAGGTATCTGTTGAACTACATTGTATCTGCAGACTATTGTCTGTGCAAATTTAGACTTTGGTTGATGCTTGCCTTAAGTTAGTGTTCTAGCACAAAACTGGTGTTATTTTCATCCCAAATGGGCAGAGTAAGCCGGAAAACCACAAGAAAAATGGCAAGTCTGGGTATCTCCACTCCCTCTCATGATAATCAGGGGACAGAACAGATAATGAAGAATCCAGAGGAGAGTTCCCAAATAGCTCTACAAACACTGCTGGCAAACATGAGAGGTGAAAAGATTGAAAACATACAAAGAACTCTGTATGTGCGTGATAGGGAGAGAGAGGAGGCAAACAAAAGGTCAATGCAGGAAAAGATTGAAAACCTACAAAAGACTCTGTATGAACGTGAGAGGGAGAGAGAGGAGGCAATCCAAAGGTTTATACAGGAATATCATGAGCAAGAGGAAGCTACTCAAAAACTGATACAAGATTTGCATGAGCAGCTTGAGAATACTCAAAGAGAAAGGCAGGAATGGCGTGAAAAGGCTGAGAACACTCAAAGAGAACTACAGGAATGGCATGAACGGGAGGAAGCTAAGCAAAGAGTAATACAGGAATTGAGAGAGCAGAATGAGAATACACAAAGATCACTAAAGGCGTTCATGGGATCCATTAACAAAGAGCTGAAGGAAGTCAGGTAGACCACAAAGGGAATGCTTAATGGAAACCAACAGAAGGAATGGGAGTCCAAGGAAACCATAACCAATCAACTAAGTGATTTGAGAATAAACACTGAACACCAAATTAAGGAAGTAAAGAAGTTCATACAAGATCTAAAACAAAGCTTCAACAAAGAATTTGAAGCCATCAAAGCTGACCAATTAGAAGGAAAAGAGATAAAAAACAATGTAGAGAGTCTTGACAGCAGGTTAGACCATGCAGAAGATAGAATCTCAGGGAAGACAGCCTAGATATTATAGAGAAAGAACATACAACCATCCAAGACAAGTCCAAGAAATATGATAGATCTATCCAACACTTGGAAGACACCATCAGAAGGCCTAATCTAAGGATAATGGGTGTAGAGGAGCACCTAGAAACAGAAGTTAATGGTATGAGAAATTTGTTTAACAGGATCCTAGCAGAGAACTTCCCAAACATGCAAAAAGATAAGCCTATTCAGATACAAAAGCTTTTAGAACTCCAAATAGAACAGATCAGAATAGGACATCCCCCCCCCTCCCGTCACGTTATAATCCACAGAGGATCAACTCAGACCAAGGAAAAGATCCTTAAACCTGTGAAGGAGAAAAGATTAATCACCTATAAAGGGAAACCAATTAGAATCACCTCAGATTATTCAGCAGAGACAATCAAAGCAAGAAGAGCTAGGAATGATATATGCCAAGCCCTAAAAACAAACAACTATCAACCAAAAATTCTGTACCCAGCTAAACTCTCCTTCATAACTGAAGGCCAGATGAAAACCTTCCATAGCAAGGAAAAATTGAAACAATACATCTCCACCAAACCAGCCCTACAAAAGAATCTTACAGATGTCCTACACATAGAAAACCAACAAGACCACAATCAAAGCCAAGAAAATGCACCCAAAATGAGAACCCAAGAACCATAGGAAGAACCTAGTTTTTGCAATCCCCAAGAAGGTGGATAACATGGCAGGAACTCCCAAATACCTCTCAGTCCTATCTCTTAATATTAATGGCTTAACTCTCCAATTAAGCGACATAGAATGTCTAGTTCGATTAAAAAACAAGATCCTTCTCTCTGCTGCCTTCGGGAGTCACATCTTGCCCGTAAAAACAAACACAATTTCAATGTTAAAGACTGGAGCAAAATCTACCAAGCAAACGGCCCCCATAAACAGGCGGGAGTTGCAATCCTAATATCAGATAAAATAGACTTCAAATTAAAATTTGTAAGAAGAGATAAAGAAGGTCGCTACATACTAATTAAGGGATCTCTCCTTCAGGAGGATATTACAATTCTAAATATCTATTCGCCAAAAAATAGAGCACCCAAATTTATCCAAGAAACACTACTTTCCCTCAAATCCCACATAGATCCAAAGACATTAATTGTTGGGGATTTTAACACACCACTCTCCCTAATAAGTAGATCAACTCGGCAAAAATGCAAGAGAAACCGCAGATCTAAACAGCCGCATAGATCAACTAGATTTAACAAACATCTACTGAATATTTCACCCAGCAGCATCAGAATACACGTTTTTCTCAGCAGCACACAGAACATTTTCTAAAATAGACCACATTTTAGGCCACAAAGCAAACTTGTCCAAATTCAGAAACATTGAACTTATACCTTGCATTCTCTCCAACCACAAGGGAATAAAATTAGAACTCAACACCAAAAGTCACCAAAGAAAGTCTGGTAACACATGGAGGCTGAACAACACTCTGCTGAATCACGAGTGGGTCATGGAAGAGATTAGAAAGGAAATTAAAATGCTCATGTTATTCAACAAAATGAACACACAAATTACCAGCTCCTCTGGGACACAGCAAAGGCAGTACTCATAGGCAAGTTTATAGCTCTGACCTCCTACATCAACAAATTGGAGAGATCTGAAACCAACAATTTAATGACACATCTAAACCTCCTTGAAAAAGAGCAGCAAGATAAACCCCAATCCAGTAGAAGGAAAGAAATAATCAAAATTAAATCAGAATTAAATGAATTAGAATCCAAAAAAAACTATAGAAAGAATCAACAAAACAAAGAGTTGGTTCTTCGAAAAATTTAACAAAATTGACAGACCCTTAGCAAATCTTATCAGAAAAAGAAGAGAACACACCCAAATTAATAAACTCAGAGATGAGAATGGAAACATCACCACGGAAACAACCAAGATTCAGAACATTATAAGGGAATACTTCTCAAAACTTTATGCTAATAAGTTTGACAACTTGACAGAAATGGACCTCTTCCTAGCAAATATTGACATGCCAAAACTAAACCAAGATGAGGTAAACTATCTTAACAGGGCCATATCAAGCATTAAAATAGAAACAGCAATAAGAGACCTCCCAGCTAAGAAAAGTCCAGGACCAGATGGTGTTACAGCAGAATTCTACAAGGCCTTCAAAGCAGAGCTCACACCAATACTCCTCCAACTTTTCAATGAAATTGAAAGAGAAAGTTCACTACCGAACACATTCTATGAAGCCTTCATAACCCTCATCCCAAAACCAGGCAGGGACTCATCAAAGAAAGAGAACTATAGACCCATTTCTTTGATGAACATTGATGCAAAACTCCTCAACAAAATTTTGGCCAATCGACTTCAACAATTCATCCAAAAAATCATACACTACGATCAAACAGGATTCATTTCAGGGATGCAAAGCTGGTTCAATATACGCAAATCAATTAATATTATTCATCACATCAACAGGAGCAAGAATAAGAACCACATGGTTATCTCAATAGATGCAGAAAAAGCATTCGACAAGATCCAACACCCCTTTATGATGAAGGTTTTGGAAAAATTAGGAATCCATGGAACATTCCTCAATATAATAAAGGCTGTATATGACAAACCTACAGCCAGCATTATACTCAATGGTGAAAAACTAAAGCCATTTCCTCTTAACTCAGGAACAAGACAAGGATGCCCACTCTCTCCACTTTTCTTCAATCTAGTATTAGAATGCCTAGCTAGAGCAATAAGACAAGATGCAAACATAAAGGGGATCCAAAGAGGGAACGAAGAAATAAAACTCTCCCTCTTTGCAGATGACGTGATCTTGTATTTAAAGAAAGCCATGAACTCCACTCCCAAATTACTCAAGCTGATTCAAAACTTTGGTAAACTAGCAGGGTATTAAATTAACCCCCCAAAATCAATGGCTTTTCTGTATGCCAACAATGAGAAAAGTGTGGCTGAAATTAGGAAAGCAACTCCATTTGTAATAGCCCCACAAAAAATAAAATACCTAGGAATTAACTTAACCAAAGAAGTGAAGGACCTCTATGATGAAAACTTTAAAAACTTGAAAAAGGAAATCAAAACAGAACTTAGAAAATGGCAAAACCTCCCATGCTCCTGGATTGGAAAGATTAACATCGTGAAAATGGCAGTACTTCCTAAGGCTATCTACAAATTCAACGCAATACCTATCAAAATTCCAACCTCATTCTTCAAGGAAATAGAAGAGGCAATCCAAAAATTCATATGGAGCAATGAAAGACCCCGAATAGCAAAAACGCTCCTCAAGGGAAAGAACACTGCTGGTGGAATATCAATACCAAATTTCAAACTCTACTCTAAAGTCATAGTAATCAAAACAGCTTGGTACTGACATAAGAACAGACCTCAGGACCAATGGAATAGAATTGAAAACCCAGAAATGAACCTACAGACCTATGTCCATCTAATCTTTGATAAGGGAGCAAAAAAAATAGAATGGAAGAAAAACAGCCTCTTTCAGTAAATGGTGCTGGCAAAATTGGTTAACTACTTGTAGAAAACTAAAGCTAGATCCTTATATATCACCCTGCACCAGAATCAACTCCAAATGGATCAAAGACCTCGAAGTCAAAGCAGAAACTCGGAAAACATTACAGGATGGAATAGGAGAAACCCTAGGTCTCCTTGGCACAGGCCCACATTTTTTAATAGAGACCAAGAAACACAACAAATCAAAGAACGGTTGGACAAATGGGAGTGCATGAAATTGCAGAGCTTCTGCATGGCAAAGGACATAGCTAGCAAGATCAATAGAAAGCCCACGGATTGGAAGAAGGTCTTCACTAGCCATATAATGGACAAGGGTCTCATATCTAAAATATACTTGGAACTCAAAAAATTAAATCCCCCAACAACAGATCCTCAAAGAAACAACTGCCCAATAAATAAGTTGGCTAAAGACTTGAAGAGAAACTTCTCTGAAGAAGAAAGAAGGATGGCCAATAGACACATGAAGAAATGCTCAACATCCCTAGCAAAAGAAATGCAAATCAAACAACATTGAGATACCACCTCACCACCGTTAGAATGGCTATAATCAAGAACTCTAACAACAACAGATGCTGGAGGGGATGTGGACAGAAGGGAACCTTACTTCATTGTTGGTGGGAGTGTAAACTTGTTCAACCACTTTGGAAAGCAGTATAGAGGTTCCTGAAAAGACTTCACATAGAGCTCCCCTATGACCCAACAATCCTACTTTTGGGCATTTACCCAAATGTTTACAAACAAGACCACACTAAAGCTACCAGCACAACTATGTTTATTGCAGCATTATTTACCATAGCTAAGATATGGAACCAACCCAGATGCCCCTCAGTAGATGAATGGATCAAGAAAATGCGGTATATGTAAACAGTAGAATTCTTTGCTTCCATCAGAAAGAATGACATTGCCCCATTTGTTAGGAAATGGAAAGGCTTGGAAAAAATTATATTAAGTGAAGTAAGCCAAGCTCAAAGAAACATAGGTCCCATGGTTTCTCTTATTTGCTATATCTAGTATATGTCTGAGTCATGCAGAAAAGGTCAGATAATGTGATGTTAGGAAAATGAACCCTTAGATATGTATTTAAATGTTTTTTTTTCTTTCATGCATTTGTTTCTAACGCATTTATAAGATTATTTCTTTGTTGCTTTGTATGTCTCTCCCCCACACTATAACCCCTGCTTTCACTATATTTGATGTAGGTATAATTTGTGGAGGAGATGGGGAAAAACAAGTCGTTTAAGGATACAGGTGGACCCGTTGCAACTATGAGAAGTACAAGTTGCCATGTTGAAAACGAACTTTACAACTTTGGTGCGGGGTGGGGGTGGGGGGGGTGGGGAGGGATTTGGTCCGGGAGCGGGGGGAGGCTGGGAAGGGATGTGAAGGGTAAAGGAAGGAGGAGGCTGCAATGCTTGATAAGAAATGTACTCATTAACTTGCCCATGTAATTGTAACCCCTCTGTACAGTATGTTCACAAAAAATAAAAATTAAAATTAAAAAAAAGGAAAGAATTAGAAAATATTCTGTGCTTACTGCCTTTCTGTTCTTCCCCTATTTCTGTATCAGACTTCCTGTTACACAGGTGCTGGAAATTCTGGATGGATTATCTGTCTTTCTAATATTTTCTCCCTTGTTATCCATTGTTTAGTCTTTTATGTATTTATATTTGCTAGATCATCTTCTCTGTCTTATGATCCTTAGGTTTTTATTTCTCCAATCACATCCTTATTTTCGAAGAGTTCTTTCAGCTTTGTTATGACTCCTTTAATAGAATCATATTTTAACTTTATGGATTCAGTGTGCCTGGCTGCTCTCTTTCACAGGCTACTAAGGACAGATTTTATTTTTCTCTTTCAGTTTTTCATCTTCCTGAATAGTATTTGTTCCTGTCTCCTCTCACCTCTGACCCCTCCAAAGTATATGTTTCCTGTCTGTTTTTTTTTCTGTTGTTGTTCAAGTCTTTTCTCTTACATTAATCTTCTTTGGTTGTCTGTTTATATTTAAGCATGGGTACCACTGACAGGGTTCATCCAGAGCTTTTTGTGTGCATGAATGTTTGCATTTTATGACGATTGGTTGGGCTGACTTAGGAGAATTCTGAGGGGTATTTTCTTCTTGAGGTCTTTTCTCTGTGAGATGTTTGGGTTCTGCAGAAAACAATTTCTCATATCTTGCTGAGAAAATGTGGTTATCTCTGCTCTGGTACTCCAATTAGAAATAAATGCTAAGCCCAGTACTGGTGGCTCATGCCTGTAATCCTAGCTACTCAGATGGCTGAGATCTGAGGATCTCAGGTCAAAGCCAGCCCAGGCAGGAAAGTTCTTGAGACTCTTATCTCCAATAAACTACTCAGAAAACCAGAAGTGGTGCTGTGCCTCAAGTGGTAGTGCTTGCCTTGAGCTGAAAAGCTGAGGGACAGCACCCAAGTTCAGAGTTGAAACCCCAGGACTGACAAAAAAAAAAAAAAGAAAGACAGAAGGAAAGAAATGCTAGAGTCTCAGCAACCCCAGGCTTCCTTATCTACTCTGAGATCTTGGTTTTATTCATGCTTCAGAATCAATTGTCAGCATGGTTTGGGTACAACTCCCCTAAGTTAGGGAGGACATGTGGAATGGTTTTTCTTCTTTTTTTCCCCCAAGTTTTTTGTTTGTTTTTTTTTTTTTTTTTTTTTTTTGGTGGGGGGTCCGGTCATAGGGCTTGAACTCTGGGCCTGGGCGCTGTCCCTCAGCTCTTCAGCTCAAGGCTAGCGCTCTACCACTTGAGCCACAGCGCCACTTCCGGCTTTTTTTTCTTTTTGCTTACGTGTGCTGAGTAATCGAACCCAGGGTCTTGAGCATGCAAGGCAAGCGCTCTACCACTGAGCCACCTTCCCAGCCCCCAAGTTTTTTTTATTATGAAAATTTTCAACCTTTGTTTTTTTTGCTGATCCTGGAGTTTGAACTCAGGGTCTGCTTGCTGTCCTTTAGCTCTTTTGCTGAAAGCTGGTGATCTACCACTTAAGCCAGACCTCTACTTTTATCTTTGTGTTGGTGTATAGGAGATAAGATTGTCTCTGATTTTTGGCTTAGATTGACTTTGAACCATGACCCTCAATATCTCTGCCTCCTGCATAGCTAGGATTACAGATGTTAGCCACCGATGTCTAACAATTGTGTTTTATATGCCAACTCTTGGATCCTTTCACCCCTTTATGTTTTATACATAAACCCTTGCAATCTCAAATTTCCTACAGGCACAGAGAGGCGGTTTTACACAAGAAGAGATTCATGTCATGGAGGCAAGGAGGAGGAACCAGGAATGGAGTCCCAGTTTTCTACTTCTGGATCCTGGCAGGTAATAGCTATTTCAGATCCAATTGTAGAATAAATGAGCACATTTATTCTCACATGTTGGGATGACAAAACTGATGAGTGTTTGGGGGAAAATAGGAGGCTCCAACTGACCACTCCTCCAAGAGATTTTTCCATTTGCTTGAGGCACTGGATATTATATTTGCAGTCCAATGATAATGGGGTCAATATGTAATATGCCAATTCATAATAACCAGCATTCATCTGTTGTCTGACCTCTGGACACCTTCAGAATCAGAACAGGTTTGGTCAAATGAGTTCTAGATTTAGTCCTTATCCAGATGTCATACAGAGTCCTCCAGTTTGCCTGACATTTGTAGGGTCTTCAGTTATTTGTTGAAGGATTGCCATAAATCACACAAGTCCTATTAATCAAATGGTCAATCTTTTAATCATGTGTCATACCTGAGGTCTAAACATTTTTAAAAATGAGGTTAGGCATTGACTCTACCCTCTTGTTCTCTGTTATTATCAATCTTCTTTATCCTTGCATTGATCTTAAATGTCTGGTTCCAAATTCTATTTGTGTGACTGCCCCTTTCCCCAAGAAAGACCATCTGCAATAGCTCTTGTTTTATTCTATTTTTTTCTTTCCTTTGGGTTCTTGAGCATAAGGTCTCCCTGTATAAGCCAAGGTTGACTTCTAAGCAGTCCAGAGTGGCCTTGAACTCATGACTTTCTGCTGATTGGGATTATAGACATGTACTATTTCATACCCACCCTGCAACAAGTTTATCCTGCATATCAATTAACTAATGATTATATCATCAAACATACCTGCAGAATGGCTTTTGATGATAATAGGAGTTTCAGGACCAAACAAGTAGCCATGAGCCTTAGAGATTTTGTGCTTTCTCCTCCGGTTTTAGCTTGATAAGCATTGCAGAAAGCTTAGCAATATTTCTGTCCTCTAGAAACTCATAGAGAGGATGGCAACAGTAAATCGAGACCAATCAGGGAAGCTTTTGTTGTGGTTTCTCTGAAAAAGGGACTAGTAGAGCGGGCTCAGATTGAGTGCACATGACAGGAAGTGTACACCCCAAACAGCAAATTTCTTCTTTATATTTGCCTAACTTTCCACCAAAATGTCAAGACTTTGCATACTTTCATCACTTGTATGGCCAGTGTCTAGAACAGTACACAGATATTTCAGGGAGGAGGAGGAAGAGGTGAGGGTAGATGCATGGGGTAGATTCAGAGACTAACAGCTATAATAACTTTTCTTCTGAGGATATGTGTTTATTGTTGCCCCTAGTAAGTTATCTCATGAACACATATCCAAAACAAAATCAAACAAAAAAAAATCCCTTCCATCTCTGAAAGCATCTCATTCTATGATTTAATAAACTGTACAAATGCTATTGGTTAGTAATAGCAGAAGTTTGGTTATTTCAATAGCTGGTGGAGGACAACATAGTATGTATTTTTGAACTGGATATTGAGCTATTTTATTCCCTAAGGTTATACTTCTGTTAGGTTTAAAAAAAATGTAGTCAAAGGTTGGGAGCGTCTCCTAGTCTATCGCCAGGCTCTGTTGGTGGGTCTCAAGGTGGCTGCACACCGACCTACTAATATGGCTAAAGTCTATGATGTAAGACAAGGACTAGAAGAAAGTCCAGCGGCATACCCAGAGAGATTACAGGAAGCTTTTCCACAATATAACCCTTATGATTTGAACACTCCCGAATCTGCTCAAATGCTTATGTTTTCATACATAAATCAGGCTGCCCTGGACATAAAGAGAAAATTACAGTCATTACAGAGATTAGGAGAAATAAATGTGATGGAATTAGTTGCAGTGGTGGAGAAGGTGTACAATGAGAGAGAAACTCCAGAGCAGAAAGAGGAAAGGAAGGAAAGGGAAAGAGAAGTGGAAAGAAAAGAGAGAGGAAAAGAACAAGAAAAGAATCTGACCTGGGTCCTGCAACAACAACAGGCAGTATATAGGAAGGAATTGAAGGAGATTCTGTCTGTGACTCATGTGGGGGCTAGGGGTCCCTGGAGACCCAGAAGGATTGGAAGTGATTTCCAAAAACCCAGGCCGAGACTGGGGCGAAACCACTGTGCATATTGTATGGAATAAGGGCATTGGGCCCATGAGTGTCCCTTAAAGAAACAGGAAGACAAGAAAACCAGGAATGGAAAGTCTTTCCACCCAAAAGTCCCCAAGTCCTAGCAGCCAGAGAATTAGACGAAGACAGTGACTGAGGGGGACGGGGCTTGAAACCCTTCTCTGAGCCTAGGATAACCTTAAGAATGGAAGGGAAACTTGTGACGTTCCTGGTTGATACAGGGGCTGAAAACTCAGTATTAAGGGCCGACAAGGGAAAAATAAAAAATAAGAAATATATAATACAAGGTGCCACTGGTATCAAAACTTATGATTGGACTACAAACAGGGCAGTGGACTTAGGAAATGGCCGAGTGACACATTCCTTCCTAGTCATTCCAGACTGCCCATATCCTCTTCTAGGGAGAGACCTCTTGTCAAAAATGAAAGCCCAAATCCAATTTACCGGAGGAGGAGTGAAGGTTCTAAATGAAGCAGGAGAACCAATGAAAATGTTAGTGACTTGTCCCCAAACAGAGGAATATAGAATTCATCAGACTGAATCCCCCAAGAAAATTGAGTCTGAGGTTGAATTATGGTTGAAAAAATACCTGAAAGCCAGGGCAGAAACAGGAGGAATGGGGTGGGCACAGCATAGGCCTCCTATCTTTTTGGAGCTGAAATCAGGAGCAGACCCAGTTTAAATAAAGCATTATCCTATGTCCATTGATGCCTGAAAAGGCATAATTCCACATATATGGAGGTTGATAAAAGGAGTCCTCATACAGACTCAATCAGCCTGGAACACACCTTTACAGTGCGTTTGGACGCCCAACAGCTCCGATTATAGGCCATTTCAGGATCTGAGAGAAGTAAATAAAAGAGTAATGAGCATTCATTCAACAGTGCCAAACCCTTATACTTTGCTGAGTTCCTTATCTCTAGACAGAAAATGGTATTCAGTCCTGGATTTAAAAGATGCCTTTTTCAGCCTTCCCCTCGCCCTGAAAAGTCAGGTGTTGCTTGCATTTGAGTGGTATGATCCTGAGGGAGGCATCAGCGGACAGCTAACATGGACTAGACTTCCCCCGGGATTCAAAAATTTCCCTACTCTGTTTGATGAAGCACTTCACAAAGACCTATGTAGTATCAGGAAAGGAACCCAGAGCTGAGTCTGTTGCAGTATGTTGATGATTTACTGATAGCCACTAAGACTGAATTAGAATGCAGAGAAGGAACTGCCAATCTGTTACAAACTCTGGGAGAGCTGGGGTATCGGGCATCGGCTAAGAAAGCCCAGCTTTGTAAACCAGAAGTACAGTATTTGGGATATATCCTCAGAGATGGGCAGAGGTGGCTGACTGAGGCAAGAAAAGAGACTGTGTTAAAGATACCCACTCCAAAAACTCCAAAGCAAGTGAGGGAGTTTCTGGGGACTGCAGGATTCTGCAGAATATGGATACCAGGCTTTGCAGAAATAGCCCATCCCCTGTATGAGGCCACAAAACTAAAAGAAAATAACTATTTGGACTGATTCACAACAGCAGGCCTTTGAACTTCTGAAGCGACTCCTCTTGCAGGCCCCAGCATTGGCCTTGCCAGATGTATCTAAACCTTTTACCCTTTTTTGTGGATGAAAAGGAGGAAGTGGCTAAGGCGGTGCAAACCCAGACGCTGGGACCCTGGAAAAGGCCTGTAGCCTATTTATCAAAAAGGCTGGACTCTGTGGCAACCGGATGGCCACCGTGCTTACGAATAACAGCAGTGGCTCTCCTGGTTAAAGATGCCACTAAGATAACGCTGGGACAACCCCTGACTGTGGCCACTCCCCATGCTCTGGAAGGAGTTCTTAAGCAACCACCGGATAGATGGATGAGCAATGCCAGGATGACCCATTATCAGGTTCTCCTGCTCAACTCAGGACACTTAACCTTTTGTGTGCCAACTTCCCTCAACCCAGCTACTCTACTGTCAGATCCTGACTACGAGCAACCACTACATCAATGTGAGGAAATACTAGCTCATGTCCATGGGACCAGAGCAGACCTGCAAGACCCAACACTGCAGAATCCTGACCTGACCCTGTACACTGATGGAAGCAGTTTCATCAGGGATGGACACAGGTATGCGGGAACTGCAGTGACCAGGAAGATCAGGCAGTTTGGGCAGAAGCATTTCCCAGATGGACCTCAGCCCAGCAAGTGGAGCTAGTGGCATTAACAAAAGCCTTAAACATGGCTGGAGGGAAAAGACTGAATGTCTACACAGACATTAGGTACGCTTTTGCAATAGCCCATATACATGGAGCTATATATCAAGAAAGAGGCCTGCTAAAAGTAGAAGGAAAAACTATTAAAAATAAGGAAGAGATTTTGGGACTGCTTAGAGCTGTGTGGGAGCCGGCACGGCTGGCCATCATGCACTGTCCAGGGCATCAAAAAGGGGACATCAAGACAGCGAAAGGCAACAGATTGGCCAATCAGACTGCTAGACAAGCAGCAGCGGGAAAATTAATCATCTTGGTGGCCAGACACATACATCCTGGACCTAGAATGATACCAGTACAGGCAGACTACACTAAAGAAGAAGAGGAATGGCGTCAAAACTTCCTATGGCCCAAAAACTAGATGGATGTTGGCGCCTAGCTAACTCAAAAATTTTAATTCCCCGAGTTCTAGGACTACAGATGTTAAAAAGAATTCACTGTGCCTCACACATGGGATCCAGGAAGATGCCGGACTTGCTAAGAGGCTCGAAGATCAAGATAAGAGAAGGAAATGGACTAATAGAAGACATTGTTAAAAAATGTAGAGCATGTCAGCTAACTAGTGCCAGAAGGGGAGAGGAAGGTAATGGAAGCCGAATAAGGGGGGACTAGGCCGGGAATGTACTGGGAGGTGGATTTCACTGAACTTAAGAAAGGAAAGTTTGGTTACAAGTATTTACTAGTGTTTGTAGACATCTTTTCAGGATGGACTGAGGCTTTCCCAACCAAGCAAGAGACTGCGGGAATAGTGGCCAAGAAGATTGTAGAGGAAATTCTCCCAAGGTATGGGTTTCCAGTAATAGGGTCGGACAATGGACCAGCCTTTGTATCCAAGGTAAGTCAGGGAATAGCCTCTGCACTGGGGACAGATTGGAAATTTCACTGTGCTTATAGACCCCAGAGTTCAGGACAGGTTGAAAGAATGAATCGGACCCTAAAAGATACCTTGACTAAATTATCCTTGGAGACTGGTGCAGACTGGGTGACCCTTCTTCCCTTGGCCCTGTTCAGAATTAGTAACTCTCCTTACCAGTTAGGATTGACTCCCTTTGAGATCATGTATGGCAATCCACCTTCAATGATCCTTAGCCTCCAATCGGAATTATTGGTGGAGCTGGTTAATGGAGACTTAATAACCACTGTTCCATCCTTGCAGAAGGTGCAAGGAGAAATCTGGCCTAAGATTAAAGCTATTAATGAATCTGCTTCTATACCCACTCCTCACTTTTTCAGGCCTGGGCACTGGGTCCTGGTCAGAAGGCATCACCCAAGGTCACTGGAGCCCAGGTGGAAAGGGCTATATATGGTGATTCTGACCACTCCTAAAGCTTTAAAGGTGGAAGGAGTAACTGCGTGTATCCACCACACCCATGCCAAGCCAGCTGATCCCTTCAATCCTGAGGAGGAGGAGCCAGCAGCATCTTCACTGTCAGCATGGGAGGGTGTGCCTCACCCAAACAACCCACTAAAATTGAAGATCAGAAGATTGTTCAAGGACTGATTCTACTATTGATAAGTACTGTGGTAAAGGGAATTAACCCTCATGCCCCTTACCAACTAACTTGGCTGGTGACTCCTAAATGGGGTGAACCTATACCTGTGGCAACAAGAGAAGCCCCACTTAATACCTGGTGGCCAGACTTAACAATAGACTTAAGTGATTTAGCAATTGGGAGTTGGGATATTCCCGACCATTATGACCCTAGCAAACTGCCTGAATGCAATGGCCAAACAACTTGTACAGCAACAAAAAGACATTGTAACTCACATGGGCTAGACAATAGGCCAGGAGGATGTGCAACCCCAGCCAGAAGATATTACTTAGGGAGATGGCCTATCTATGTCTGTCCTAGGGATGGGAGTAGCCCAGATCTTGCAAAAAGGTGCGGTTATAAACAAGATTATTTTTGCAAAGAATGGGGTTGTGAAACCACAGGAGATGGACATTGGAAGCCATCCTCTAACTGGGACCTTATTACTATGACTAGAAAATGGACCTATCAGGGTGAAAAATTTGTGGAGCAATTCTAGATGGACCGTGCAAAGAATTCCAGTGTAATCCTCTAATTATTATGTTTACTGAGAAAGGGAAACAATTCTCTGGTTGGGCCCAAGGGAGGACATGGGGACTGAGGCTACATAAGGATGACTATGACCATGGATTAATTTTCAGAATAAACCTTAGACAAGAGGTCATTAGAATAGCCCTGGAGGGCCCTAACCAGGTTATTCAGACTATTCAGCCCGAGAAAGCCCCACCTGTACCACCCCAACCTGAAAACGTAACTAGCCCTATAGTTACAGAGTAACACCCTACTTTAGTAGGGTAGCAACCCCAAGAAAATTAGAACGAGTGGACCTAGTACTAGTATTGCCTAAAAATCCACTAATAGAATTGATTCTAGGTTCCTTTGCATTATTAAATGCCTCTACCTCAGAATTAACTAACTCTTGTTGGCTATGCTATGACACTGTACCACCTTATTATGAGGGGATAGCAGTGGTAGGTAATGTAACCAGGACTGTGCACCAAAAGGAGTTCAGATGGACTAGTCAAGTTGGATTAACAATGGGCTGAGTTACAGGTCAAGGGATCTGCATAGGTGAAGTACCTCAGGATATGAACTGGATATGCAACAAAACCATAAAACAGCCTGAGAAGGGGAATGAACAGATGAAATATTTGATCCCTCCTAGCAATACATGGTGGGTGTGTAATCAATTCGGACTAACTAGTTGTGTGCATATAAAAGTTATAATGAATGCAGGGGAATATTGTGCGATGATAAGATTGTTACCAAGACTTTTTTTTACCATAGTAATGAGGAATTTTTAGATTTATATGAAGCTCCAAAATTTAAGAAAGATAGATATAAAAGAGAGACTTTCACAGCTATTACAATTAGCCTGCTGTTAGGTGCAAGCATTGGAGGGTTAGGAACAGAAATAGCGGCTTTAAAAAGACAGGAACAGCATTATTCAGCCTTGAGGGAATCAATAGATGAAGATATTAAAAGAATAGAAAGCTCGATTTCCCACTTGCAAGATTCCTTAAACTCTTTAACAGAGGTGACCTTACAGAGTAGAAGAGGACTAGACTTCCTATTTTTACAACAAGGTGGACTATGAGCTGCATTAGGAGAAGAATGCTGTTTTTATGTAAATCACTCAGGGGTAGTAAAAAATAACATGGCAAAAGTTAGGGAAGGATTAGAAGAACAAAAGGAAAAATGACAGTCTGGACAAGGATGGTTTGAATTATGGTTTAATTTTTCTCCTTGGTTAACTACCTTAATTTCTACATTAATTGGACTCTTGCTAACAGTACTGCTATTGCGTACTGTTGGGCCTTGCTTGCTAAACAGATTGTTACAATATATAAGGGAAAGGTTGGCGACTATACAATTAATGGTACAACACACCTATACTCCTGTAAACACATCTGATGTTGAAACTGAGATGTAATGTCATCAAGCTTGATAACTGTGCCAAAACTCAAGGGGGGAATGTAAGAACCAAACTAAAGCCATATTGTGACAGCTTCTAAAGTTGACTTGTGTCAGTCTCTAATTCCTGTTCCGAGTTAATATTGCAAAGGTTGCAAAAATGAGATGAACAATAACATGTTTGTGCAAAATTTTTGAGAACTGTTATTTAAAGATTGCAGAACACCCGAGAACAGGATGGTTTCGCGACCCAGTCAGCAAAAGATTAACCACAAGAGTTGTCTGCCTTGATGGCTCAAGTAGACACCTGGTCCCTGACCAATCAGAATTGAACTTGTCCCTAAACCATAGCATTGCTGTAATTTTGTGGTTTTTGCCTTTATAGGCCCAGCTGTACTATTGCTCGGGGCCCACTCCCTTCCTCTGCTGTGTCTGGGGGTTTGGGACGAGGCCCGAGCCTTGGCTTGTTGAATAAGCCTTGCATTTTGCAGTTCAGGTTGCCTGGTCTCTCGGTGGTCATCGGAGGGTCTCTGGGACTTCGGTATAACACCTTCAAGTGGGAAAGGGAAAGAGGAAGTAACAGTGGTGGGAGGGATAGTGGCAAGTGCTTTGCTAGGGCATGCCTGTTTGCAGCTGAGTGGCCACCCATGATTCATGGACACACCTCAGCCTCCAAGACACCACCTGGCTTCCTGGGAATAGCTCTATTCCATCCCCACTCTTCCTGAGTTGTCTTCCTTGGGCCACCCTTCTGAGGGGACAGTGCTGTCAGCTGTCATTTTGGTACTACAGACCATGGCCACCAGCCATGCTAAGGACATTCAGGTTGTGTCTGCTAGACCTACTGACCCTGTGTCCATCCCAGAATCACATGCCTGGCCACAGCACGGTCAACTACTTTCCACATTCTGGGTCTACTTCCCCTTCACACCTCAGGAACTGCACAGACCAGGAATACATAGGGCCTCTCACACAGACACTTGTGTGACTTCAGTGGTAACCTCCCAAGCCTCTCGCTGCCCATTGGGTCTGGGATTTGAGGCAATGAGTAGGGCCAGACCCCCATGCCCACTGCATGAGGGATGATTCCCAATGAACACCTGAAGTTTCAGACTTAAAGGCTCCCATCTGAGGTTGTTTAAACAACATCTCTATGTGGGCACTGTCATGAATAGGACTTTGTAGCTGGGTGGCAGTGGCTCATACCTGCAATCCTAGATAATCAGGAGGCTAAGATATGACATGTTTGACACCAGACTGAGCAGGAAATCTATGAGACTCATATCTAATTAATCACAGAAAGCTTGAAGTGGAGCTGTGGACCAAGTGGTAGTGCTATCCTTGAATGAAGAAGCTGAGGGACAGCACTCAGGTCATAAGTTCAAGCCCTAGTTAGGCAGGTAGTAGGGATCAAGAGGTAGAGTAAATAGTTAGCAAGGATAAACACATTAAGAAAAACTAGTACGAAGAACATGAATGAAGAATGACATACCATCATTGGGTATCCTACAAACAACACCAATAGCTCCAAACATTATACACCATGGGAAAATGTCTAGAGGTTACAAAAACTGACTTCAGAAATTTCAGAACATCTGGTGGCTTTAATTACTAATGCATGATATCCTTTTAAAAATAGAACTGTGGCCCACATTTGACTTCTTGATGAATTCTACCAAATATCTATGAAATGAAACTTGTAAAGATGAATTTGAAAGTTACCTGGGTTAATGTTACCTGGTTATGTGAAGAGACAGACACATTGATGAACATAGATGAGACAGCTAGGCCCCGGAGGCTTTTTTTTTTCTTTTTGTGGGTCATGAGGCTTGAACTCTGGGCCTGGGCACTTTCCCTCAGCTCTTTAGCTCCAGGCTAGTGCTCTCCCACTTGAGCCACTTCCGGGTTTCTGGTGGTTATATGGAGATGAGAATCCCGCAGACTTTCTTGACCGGGCTGGCTTTTAACCGCAATCCTCAGAACTCAGCCTCCTGAGTAGCTAGGATTACAGGTGTGAGCCACCAGTGCCTGGCCCCAGGGGCTTTTACCTGTCATTTTAGCTCTTCAGGGATGGGGTAGGAGAGCTCAGGATCACCATTAGGAATCAGCCTGGACAGGAGAGTTCATGAGACACTTACCTCCCATGAACTACCAAAAGGCCTGAAGTGAAGCTGTGGCTTAATGGGGAAGTACTGGCTTTCAGGAGAAAGGGAAAGGACAGTGCTCTGAGTTCAAGCTTCTGCAGTGGCACAAAGTAAAACAAAACAGAGAGCAAAGTAAAAAAATAAATAGTGGAAAATGTGTGCTTATGTAGACCTCTGACATAAGGGCTGGACGGGCCTACGGCAAATCTTGGCAAAGTCACCTATGCCAATACACTGGCAGGGCTGACCATGGCCAGTGCATGGTCCCTGAACTAAAGGCAGAGGTCCAGAAGCAGAGGTCCAGAAGCAGAGGTCCAGTTTCTGAGTAGCTAGGATTAAGCACACCAAGCTAGGAAATAGACTAGGATTTGAGCCAGAATTAAGTGCACCAAAGGGGTTAAGTGCAGCAAATCCATCTGCCCAGCCTCTCAGCCTCTAGGATGATAACCTTTTGTCCTTCAGGGTTCTGAAAGGTCAAACTTTCAGAAATTTGCTTCTTAAGCCTTATATTATAAGAAGTTACTTGTACTTTAAATGTTATTAGACTTCTTAAGCATCTAGAAGTATAAAAGAGACATCATTAACCAACCCTGGGTTCAAATGAAGTTTTCAGGATCCATCCCATAGCTGTGTTAGCAGGAAGAACTCTTCAATGTAACAGTTTATTTCAAGAATAGAGAAGTTGGGCTGGGAAGGTGGCTCAGTGGTAGAGTGTTTGCCTTGCATTCATGAGTACCTGGGTTCGATTCCTCAGCACCACATAAGCAAAAAGAAAAAAGCCAAAGGAGGTGCTGTGGCTCAAGTGGTAGAGTGCTAGCCTTGAGCGGAAGAGTTGAGGGACAGCGCCCAGGCCCAGAGTTCAGGCCCCCAACCAGACCCCCCCCCAAAAAAAAGAATAGAGAAGTTTCACAAAGGCAGAATGGGTGCATAGATCTAGGTCTGCAAGATGAGGGGGCAGAATTTCAGGTTCAAAACAGAAGCAGGTTGTAAAAGCAACTTAATTGGTTACAAGGACAGCCAGCATTGGCAGGAAACTGAAAATTTTGTTACAGAGTTACACAGGAAGTCAGGCTTTTTCTCAGCCTGTTGAAGTAATGACTTTAATTAAAATGCCTCCCTCAGGTTCTGGGAATGCCTCAGGCTATCATTAGGTTAACAATAGTGAGGTAGTTCACTGGAGCAGAAGCCTACAAGGGACCTGCTCTCTGGCCTTTGGGAATTGGTGTTTTACTCTGAGTCAGATTTGAAAGCCTGTCCTCTAACTGTGCTAGTACATTTTCCTTCCTTGATCCTGTAAACCATTGGAATTGTTGGGAGGGAGCCAAGTGAACATTCTCAATGTAATTTCCCACTCCAAGTAGAAGAGCAGGGCTCTTTCTCTGCTGTCTCCATGTATTTAAATTAGAATCCTGGCTCTGCCCTCTTGGCTCTGGTACCTTAGGCTTAGAGGCAGTCTGGCTGATCTGTGGTTGTGTGAAGGTGATGCTGGCAGCCAGGCACACTGCCCAAGGCCTCAGCGCTGGGAAGTGATCCCTTCTTTCCTCCTGAGGACCTTGAACCATTTTATGTGTACTTTCTCCAAGTTTTCAAAATGAATGACAATGTTAACTCTACCTCTAGAATTAATGTGTGTGTATATATATATATATATATATATGTATATATATATATATATATACATATATATATATTTCAGAAATAATTTATCAATATGCACTCTAATACATGGAAAGATAGCCTTAGTTATAACATGATAACAAACACTGTCTGGTACATTTTATTTAATTTTATTTTTTTAATTTAATTTTATTTTATTTGTGAACATACTGTACAGAGGGGTTACAATTACATGGGTAGGATAAAGCATACATTTCTTTTTTTTTTAATTTAATTTTATTTTATTTGAGAACATACTGTACAGAGGGGTTACAATTACATGGGCAGGATAATGCATACATTTCTTACCAAGCATTGCAGCCTCCTCCTTTGTTTACCCTTCACCTCCCTTCCCAGCCTCCCCCCTCCCTCCCACCCAATCATACCACCCCTCCCCCCCCCCGACATTGTAAAGCTGGTTTTGACATGACATTTTGTACTTCTCATTGTTGCAACAGGTCCACCTGAATCCTTAAACGACTTGTTTGTCCCCATCTCCTCCACATGTTATACTGACATCAAATATAGTGAAAGCAGGGGTTACATTGTGGGGGAGGGACATACAAAGCAACAAAGAAATAATCTTATAAATGCGTTAGAAACACATGCATGAAAGAAACGAAAACATTAAAATACATATTTAAGGGTTCGTTTTCCTAACATCACATTATCTGACCTTTTCCGCTTGACTCATACCTATTGCAAATAAGGGAAACCATGGGGCCTATGTTTCTTTGGGCCTGGCTTACTTCACTTAATATAATTTTTTCCAAGCCTTTCCACTTCCTAACAAATGGGGAAATGTCATTCTTTCTGATGGAGGCATAGAATTCCATTGTGTATATATACCACATTTTCTTGATCCATACATCTACTGAGGGACGTCTGGGTTGGTTCCATATCTTAGCTATGGTAAATAATGCTGCAATAAACATAGTTTTGCTGGTAGCTTTAGTGTGGTCTTTTTTGTAAACATTAGGGTAAATGCTCAAAAGTGGGATTGCTGGGTCATAGGGGAGTTCTATGTGAAGTCTTTTGAGGAACCTCCATACTGCTTTCCAAAGTGGTTGAACAAGTTTACATTCCCACCAACAATGAAGTAAGGTTCCTTTCTGTCCACATCCCCTACAGCATCTGTTGTTGTTAGAGTTCTTGATTTTTGCTGTTCTAATTGGAGTGAGGTGATATCTCAATGTTGTTTTGATTTGCATTTCTTTTATGGCTAGGGATGTTGAACATTTCTTCATGTGTCTATTGGCCATCCTTCTTTCTTCTTCAGAGAAGCTTCTCTTTATGTCTTTAGTCCACTTATTTATTGGGCAGTTGTTTCTTTGAGGATTTATTGTTGGGTTGTTTAATTTTTTGAGTTCCAAGTATATTTTAGATATGAGACCCTTGTCCGTTGTATTGCTAGAAAAGATCTTGTCCCAATCCGTGGGCTTTCTATTGATCTTGCTAGCTATGTCATTTGCCTTGCAGAAGCTCTGCAATCTTATGCAATCCCATTTGTCCAACCTTTCTTTGATTTGTTGTGTTTCCGGGTCTCTATTCAGAAAATTTCGGCCGGAGCCAAGGACACCTAGGGTTTCTCCTATTCCATCCTGTAATGTTTTCAGAGTGTCTGCTTTGAGTTCAAGGTCTTTGATCCATTTGGAGTTGATTCTGGTGCAGGGTGATATAGAAGGATCTAGCTTTAGTTTTCTACAAGTAGTTAACCAGTTTTGCCAGCACCATTTACTGAAGAGGCTGTCTGTCTTCCATTCTATTGTTTTAGCTCCCTTATCGAAGATTAGATGGCTATAGGTCTGTAGGTTCATTTCTGGGTTTTCAATTCTATTCCATTGGTCCTGAGGTCTGTTCTTATGCCAATACCAAGCTGTTTTTATTACTATGGCTTTATAGTAGAGTTTGAAATTTGGTAATGATATTCCTCCAGCAGTGTTCTTTCCGTTGAGGAGCATTTTTGCTATTCGGGGTCTTTTATTGTTCCATATGAATTTTTGGATTGCCTCTTCTATTTCCTTGAAGAATGAGGGTGGAATTTTGATAGGTATTGCGTTGAATTTGTAGATAGCCTTGGGAAGTATTGCCATTTTCACGATGTTAATCTTTCCAATCCAGGAGCATGGGAGGTTTTGCCATTTTTTAAGTTCTGTGTTGATTTCCTTTTTCAAGATTTTAAAGTTTTCATCATAGAGGTCCTTCACTTCTTTAGTTAAGTTAATTCCTAGGTATTTTATTTTTTGTGGGGCTATTACAAATGGAGTTGCTTTCCTATTTTCAGCCACACTTTTCTCATTGTTGGCATACAGAAAAGCCATTGATTTTGGGGGGTTAATTTTACAAACTGCTACTTTGCCAAAGTTTTGAATCAGCTTGAGTAATTTGGGAGTGGAGTCTATGGGATTCTTTAAATACAAGATCATGTCATCTGCAAAGAGGGAGAGTTTTATTTCTTCGTTCCCTATTTGGATCCCCTTTATGTCTGCATCTTGTCTTATTGCTGTAGCTAGGCATTCTAATACTAGATTGAAGAGAAGTGGAGAGAGTGGGCATCCTTGTCTTGTTCCTGAGTTAAGAGGAAATGGCTTTAGTTTTTCACCATTGAGTATAATGCTGGCTGTAGGTTTGTCATATACAGCCTTTATTATATTGAGGAATGTTCCATGGATTCCTAATTTTTCCAAAACCTTCATCATAAAGGGGTGTTGGATCTTGTCGAATGCTTTTTCTGCATCTATTGAGATAACCATGTGGTTCTTATTCTTGCTCCTGTTGATGTGATGAATAATATTAATTGATTTGCGTATATTGAACCAGCTTTGCATCCCTGAAATGAATCCTGTTTGATCGTAGTGTATGATTTTTTGGATGAATTGTTGAAGTCGATTGGCCAAAATTTTGTTGAGGAGTTTTGCATCAATGTTCATCAAAGAAATGGGTCTATAGTTCTCTTTCTTTGATGAGTCCCTGCCTGGTTTTGGGATGAGGGTTATGAAGGCTTCATAGAATGTGTTCGGTAGTGAACTTTCTCTTTCAATTTCATTGAAAAGTTGGAGGAGTATTGGTATGAGCTCTGCTTTGAAGGCCTTGTAGAATTCTGCTGTAACACCATCTGGTCCTGGACTTTTCTTAGCTGGGAGGTCTCTTATTGCTGTTTCTATTTTAATGCTTGATATGGGCCTGTTAAGATAGTTTAACTCATCTTGGTTTAGTTTTGGCATGTCAATATTTGCTAGGAAGAGGTCCATTTCTGTCAAGTTCTCAAACTTATTAGCATAAAGTTTTGAGAAGTATTCCCTTATAATGTTCTGAATCTTGGTTGTTTCCGTGGTGATGTTTCCATTCTCATCTCTGAGTTTATTAATTTGGGTATGTTCTCTTCTTTTTCTGATAAGATTTGCTAAGGGTCTGTCAATTTTGTTAAATTTTTCGAAGAACCAACTCTTTGTTTTGTTGATTCTTTCTATAGTTTTTTTTGGATTCTAATTCATTTAATTCTGATTTAATTTTGATTATTTCTTTCCTTCTACTGGATTGGGGTTTATCTTGCTGCTCTTTTTCAAGGAGGTTTAGATGTGTCATTAAATTGTTAGTTTCAGATCTCTCCAATTTGTTGATGTAGGAGCTCAGAACTATAAACTTGCCTCTGAGAACTGCCTTTGCTGTGTCCCAGAGGAGCTGGTAATTTGTGTGTTCATTTTTGTTGAATAACATGAATATTTGAATTTCCTTTCTAATCTCTTCCATGACCCACTCATGATTCAGCAGTGTGTTGTTCAGCCTCCATATGAAACCGGACTTTTTTTGGTGGCTTTTGGTGTTGAGTTCTAATTTTATTCCCTTGTCGTCAGAGAGAATGCAAGCTATAACTTCAATGTTTCTGTATTTAGACAAGTTTGCTTTGTGGCCTAAAATGTGGTCTATTTTAGAAAACGTTCCATATGCTGCTGAGAAAAACGTGTATTCTGATGCTGCTGGGTGAAATGTTCGGTAGATGTCTCTCAAGTCTAGTTGATCTATGCAGCTGTTTAGATCTGCGGTTTCTCTGTTGAGTTTTTGCCAAGTTGATCTATCTAGTGGGGAGAGTGGTGTGTTAAAATCCCCAACAATTAATGTCTTTGGATATATATGGGATTTGGGGAAAAGTAGTGTTTCTTTGATAAATTTGGGTGCTCCATTGTTTGGCGAATAGATATTTAGAATTGTAATATCCCCCTGAATGAGAGATCCTTTAATTTGTATGTAGCCACTTTCTTTATCTCTTCTCACGAATTTTAATTTGAAGTCTATTTTATCTGATATTAGGATTGCAACTCCCGCCTGTTTATGCGGGCCGTTTGCTTGGTAGATTTTGTTCCAGCCTTGAACATTGAAAATGTGTTTGTTTTTATGGGCAAGATGTGACTCCTGCAGGCAGCAGATCGAAGGGTCTTGTTTTTTAATCCAACTAGACAGTCTATGTCGCTTAATTGGAGAGTTCAGTCCGTTAACGTTAAGAGATAGGACTGAGAGGTATTTGGGAGTTCCTGCCATGTTATCTACCTTCTTGGGGGCTGCAAAAACTGGGTTCTTCCTATGGTTCTTGGATTCTCAGTTTGGGTGCAGTTTCTTGGCCTTTATTGCAGTCTTGTTGGTTTTCTATGTGTTGGACATCTTTAAGAATCTTTTGTAGGGCTGGTTTGGTGGAGATGTATTGTTTCAATTTTTCTTTGCTATGGAAGGTTTTTATTTGGCCTTCAGTTATGAAGGAGAGTTTAGCTGGGGACAGTATTGTTGGTTGATTGTTGTTTGTTTTTAGGGCATGGCATACATCATTCCAGGCTCTTCTTGCTTTGATTGTCTCTGCTGAGAAATCTGAGGTGATTCTAATTGGTTTCCCTTTATAGGCGAATAACCTTTTCTCCTTGACAGCTTTAAGGATCTTTTCTTTGGTCTGAGTTGATCCTCTGTGGATTATAATGTGACGGTGGGATGTCCTATTGTGGTCTGGTTATTTTGGAGTTCCAAAGGCTTCTTGTATCTGAATAGGCCTATCTTTTTGCATGTTTGGGAAGGTCTCTTCTAGGATCCTGTTAAACAAATTTCCTAGACCATTAACTTCTGTTTCTAGGTGCTCCTCTACACCCATTATCCTTACATTAGGCCTTCTGATGGTGTCTTCCAGGTGTTGGATAGATCTATCATATTTCTTGGACTTGTCTTGGATGCTTGTATGTTCTTTCTCTATAATATCTAGGCTGTCTTCCCTGAGATTCTATCTTCTGCATGGTCTAACCTGCTGTCAAGACTCTCTACATTATTTTTTATCTCTTTTCCTTCTAATTGGTCAGCTTTGATGGCTTCAAGTTCTTTGTTGAAGCTGTTTTAGGTCTTGTATGAATTTCTTTACTTCCTTAATTTGGTGTTCAGTGTTTGTCCTCAAATCACTTAGTTGATTGGTTATGGTTTCTTTGGACTCCCATTCCTTCTGTTGGGTTCCATTCAGCATTCCCTTTGTGGTCTCCCTGACTTCCTTCAGCTCTTTGTTAATGGATTCCATGAATGCCTTTAGTCATCTTTGTGTGTTCTGTACCTGGTCTCTCAATTCCTTGTATTACTCTTTGATTAGCTTCCTCCCGTTCGTGGGATTCCTGCAGTTCTCTTTGAGTGTTCTCAGCCTGCTCACGCCATTCCTCCCTTTCTCTTTGAGTATTCTCAAGTTTTTCACGCAAATCCTGTATCAGTTTTTGAGTAGCTTCCTCACGCTTATGATATTCCTGTATAAACTTCTGGGATGCCTCCTCTTCCTCCCTATCACGCTCATACAGAGTCCTTTGTACATTGTCAAACTTCTCATTTATCATGTTTGCCAGCAGTGTTTGTAGAGCTATTTGGGAACTCTCCTCTGGATTATTCATTATCTGTTCTAACCCCTGATTATCAAGATTGGGAATTGAGATACCCGAATTTGCCATTTTTCTTGTGTTTTTCCGGCTTACTCTGCCCATTTTAGATGAAGATAGCACCAGTTTTGTGCTAGAACACTATCTTAAGGCAACCATCAAACAAAGTTTGCATTTGTACAGTCAATAGTCTACCAATACAATCTAGTTCAACAGATACATCTATTCAACAACAAACAACTATATGTTAAAGGACTTCGAACCGCAGAGAAGAATTTGGAAAACCAGAAATTATTAGGGTTAGGGAGAGATATGGGTAAAAAATAGGAATAGATTGGTGTGGGGAGGCACAGGGAGAGTTAACTATGTCCTAATCACAATGCAGGAAATAGGTTGGGTAGGATGCAAGTAGAGAGAGAGAGAAAAAGAAGAAAGGGAAAGGGGAATGAAAAGAGACCAGAAAAAAAATAGAAACGTAAAAATTAGTGTTATTATAGAGAATAAAAGACCATCTATTTAGAGAGGAATGTGAATATGTTGAGAGAAAGGGTGGGACATAGAGGAGATGTGAAAAACTTTAAAAAAAATGCTTAAAATATTATATAGGTATAAAGAGGTAGTACTGCTATTAATGAATTTAAGTCTCAGAGGTTTTGAATTGAGTAATAAATTTGTGGATTAAGTGTGTACACAATGGGGGATAGGGTCTACTAGTTAACTACGGGTTTATCTGAGGATGTGCAGGACAAGAGTTAAGTCACTTAAAGCAGAACAAAAGATAGGAAAAGGTGGAAAGGATAGGAAAGGGAGAAGAAAAGATCAGAAGTTCAGTAGAACGAGGCAAAAAACAAAAAGATAATTAAGAATGAAAGAAAAAGAGAAAGAAGACAAGAAAAGAAAGGAAAACGCACATTCACGTATTTATTTCTAAAATAAAAATTATAAGAGGAGAAAAAAAAAGTTACTGGAAAACAATTATTTTTTCAGAAGAGGCAAAAATTAAAGATTAATAAAAATTTTAGAAAAGGAAAAAAAATTTTTTTATATATATATAAGGTAACAAAAAACAAAAAGCGAAAAAAAAGAAAAGAAGAAGAAAAAAAAACGTTCTTTGATTTTTTTTTCTTTGGGAGGGGTGGGAAGAATCCTTGTAACCAGCGTCTTGTTGGAGTCTCTGGTCAGCTTGAGGTCCTGTGGCTTGATTGGTTTCTTAAGTCAGTTTGTTGGAACAGGCAGAAAAATGCTCTGCTTTACCCAAGATTTTGAGATCCCCCTCCCAGGTTAGTTTACTGGGAGGGTGATCTGCTTTGAGAATCACAAAAGAGGGGGATGCAGTGATGAGGCTAGGTTCTGGGTAGAGTTGAGGCCTTTCAACAAACAGTAGCTTTTCCCTGGGGCTATTTTGTGAAAAAACTCACAGAGCCCAGCCTGGAGCCATTCTCAGGGTTTCTGTTTTTCAATTGATTGTGGTGGCTGCTAGAGGGAGGGGCAGCCTCTGGCTCTGGTTACCCAGTGAGGAGAGCCACTCCAATGGCTGGCGCCTGAGCTGGGTGACTTTTCCCTGGATGGAGCTGAGTCTGGCAGGTCACTTCACTGTTAAGTTCTTGTGACCTGCTAAATGACTCGTTTTATTCCAAGGCCTCAGCTGGAGCTAGCAGTTCCTCCGAGCTTTGTCGGTATCCAAGATCGAGATCACCGGTGCTGGGGGGGAGGGGTGGCCTTCCCTCCTCTGCTCCCTGAGAAGGAGTGAGGACGTTGGGCTTCTACTCACGCTGAGTCTTGGATCCTGGGTTGTCTCTGGTCTGCAAACTGCAGGATGAAGATGTCCGCTCCTTGTCGTTTCTTGCTGGTTTTGAGTAGAATCCGCTCGCCCGCTGCATCTGGTGCCTTCATCTCGGACTCTCTGTGTCTTAGTTATGACCCCGCGGCAGTGATCGCCACTGCGATGGGAAGCGCTCAGATGTGTCTCCTTGGCTTCCCCTCTCTTGACTAACTCTCTGTCCTGTGATGGCACACTTGGTGTGATTCTCTGGCTTAGGACTGTTCACTGGAACTTTAATACTGCTTTCTATGCAAGAGCTTGTTCAGATTCCAGCTTCTCCTCCTCCATCTTCCCGGAACCACCTGCATACATTTCTTACCAAGCATTGCAGCCTCCTCCTTTGTTTACCCTTCACATCCCTTTGTCTGGTACATTTTAGGTAACAGTTGAATAATGTGCTACATTTTATAGGATATTTTCTCTACTAATAATTCATATATATAATATATATATTACTTGATTTATTTTTTGACAGTTGTGGCGCCGAGCTCTGGGCCTGGATCATGTCCCTCAGCTCTTCAGCTCAAGGCTAGTGCTCTACCACTTGAGCCACAGCACCTCTTCTGGTTTTCTAGTGGTTAATTGGAGATGAAAGTCTCACAGACTCACAGACTTCTGTGCCAGGGTAGCTTTGAACCGTGATCATCAGATCTCACCCTCTAGTATGACAGCTGTTAACTACCTGTACCTGGCATGAATCTATTTCTTTTTGGAAAATGTTATCACCACCCTTTCACTCTCCCAGTTTTTCCATTCATCCCTTCCAACAAGAGGCTTGTCTTTTGAGCAAAGATTTTCCACATTAATACCTTCCATGAGTTTATTGTACAGTATGAATTCTCTGTGGTTGTATAAAATGTGGAATTTGAATAAAGGATTTAGCACATTATTTACTTTGCTAAGGTTTTTATCCACTATGAATTCTATTAAAGGGAGGCTGAGTAACTATTCAGGGCTTTGCTCTTTACATGTGTAGGGATTCTATCCCACAGGAACTCTGTAGGGGTGGAGGAATGTTTCTATTAAGATAAAGAAGCTTTAAGGTTATGTATTTAGAGGGCAGCTGTAGAATCAATGGCTTCTGTTCTCTAATGCTTCCTTAGTTAGAAAAGGCTTTGCCCATTTTACAGTTTTGCAGGCTTTCTCACTAGTATGAGTTTGATGTTGTATAGGAAGGTCTGAAAGGTGCTTAAAGGCTTTGCCTCAGTCTTAACAGGTTTAGAGATTCTCACCAATATAAGCTATCTGTTGTCTATCATTTGAATCTTCCTATAGGGCTTTTTTAGATGGTTTATGGTGATAAACCTTTTCTTGAGGATAGAAAATTGATGGATAAAAATGTGAGGGTGGATGAAGTATGTTCTGCATTTGTTGACTTTGAAATCATTCTCTGGAAAACAAATGCTGATTTACACCAGGACATCACCAGACCAAAAAAGATGGTCAGTGTGGCCTGATGCATTCACATGAAACCTGCAAAGCAGAGGACAACAGCAGTGAGTCAAATGTGGCAGAAGAGGAAGGAGAGAAGTGCAGCCCCGAGAATTGTTTGCCATGTTTTGACAAGGTAGTTCCTCACATAAGTTCCTATATCAGGAACTTATGTGCAAGGACAGGAGAGGCCTCTAGAACTAAGGGTGGTCCCAAGCTTCAAGCCAGCAAGGAAACAAGAACTTTGTGGGAACCTCCCTTCCCATCCCCAACCCCCACTCACCCACAGGGAATTAGATTCAGAAAGCAAATTGACTGAGCTTAGATTCTGCTCCCAGGCTCAAACTATGCAAATTTAACATTATCACTGGGATTAATGAATAACATATTAGCTACAGAGTGGTGCTATGGCCCAGACTAGATTTTTTTTTTTTTGGTCCAGTTGTGGAGCCTGAACTCTGGGCCTAGGCGCTGTCCCTCAGCTCTTCAGCTCAAGGCTAGCACTCTACCACTTGAGCCACAGCGCCACTTCTGGCTTTTTTCTTTTTGCTTATGTGGTGCTGAGGAATCGAACCCAGGGCCTCAGGCATGCAAGGCAAGCGCTCTAACACTGAGCCACCTTCCCAGTCCCCCAGACTAGATTTTTGCCCAGGAAACTCATGTAGGATTTCTGACCAACATAGACTATGAGATAATATGTTTGCTTGTTTTGAGCCTATTAAGTCTGTGGTAATTCAGAACAGCATCAATTAAAAACTAATTCAGTCATCAAATTCCCTACAGAATGGCATGACATCTGCCTTAACTCCTGGCCAGAACATACCCACAAATAGAAATAGTCTCTGTACTGGATGTAAGGGGAGGTCCTTCATTCACTGAATTCTAGATAAAAGGCAAAAAGATTGCTAGGATCTGCAGAGAAACCAGAATGTCAAGTGAATATTTGGATACTTAAAAGTTTAGGCTTATAATGGACAATATTCAAATATTTTCTTGTGTGTGGGGGGAGGGGTCGTGGGATTTGTACTCAAGGCCTAGGCCTTGTCTCTGAGAGTTTTTGCTCAGAGCTTATGTTCTATCACCTGAGACACTGCCACATTTCTGGCTTATTTGAGGGTGCTTCGTTGGAGATAAGTCTCAAAGCCAGGAGCTGGTGACTCATGCCTCTAATCCTAGCTACTCAGGAAGCTGAGATCTGAGGATCATGGTTCAAAGTCAGTCCAGGCAAGAAAGTCCATGAGAGTCTTTTTTTTTTTTTATTTTAATTTAATTTTATTTGTGAACATACTGTACAGAGGAGTTACAGTTACATGGACAGGATAATGTGTACATTTCTTACCAAGCATTTCAGCCTTCTCCTTTGTTTACCCTTCACATCCCTTCCCAGCCTCCCCCCTCCCCCCCTAATCCCAATCCTTCTCCTTCCTCCCCCCCAGCCCCCGCCCCCCGCACCAACGTTGTAAAGTTCGTTTTGGACATGACAACTTGTACTTCTCATTGTTGCAACAGGTCCACCTGTATCCTTAAACAACTGGTTTTTCCCCATCTCCTCCACAAGTTATACTGACATCAAATATAGTGAAAACAAGGGTTATACTGTGGGGGAGGGACATACAAAGCAACAAAGGGATAATCTTATAAATGTGTTAGAAACACATGCATGAAAGAAAAAAACATTAAAATACACATCTAAGGGTTCATTTTCCTGACATCACATTATCTGACCTTTTCCGCTTGACTCATACATATACTAGATATTACAAATAAGGGAAACCATGGGACCTACGTTTCTTTGGGCCTGGCTTACTTCACTTAATATAATTTTTTTCAAGTAACCCACACCAGATGTGGTGCTGTGGCTCAAGTGGTAGAGCACTCACATTGTGCTGAAGAGGTCAAAGCAATTCCCAGGCACAACGTTCAAGCTGCACAACTGACCAAAAAAGAAAAGTCTCAAGGATTTTCCTGCCCTGGCTGGCCTCCATCCTCAGGTATCAGCCTCTTGAGTAGAAAGGATTACAGGTGTGTGCCACTCTTTCCATCTTCAATTAATTTTTAATGGAGTATTTAACTTTTCCTAACCAAATGTGTTAGTGAAATGAGCTCCCATCTCATAGCTTAGTCCACTCCTTCCCATCTCCACAGCTTAGCATGCTCCTTTCCTAGGCAACACCAGGCCCTTGTAGTAAAGGCAGTAAATAATCAACTTCCAACCCTTTTAACCTTGGGATGGTACTTCTCTGGGGGAGCTACCACCATATAAAGCAACACAAGCCCGTTAGAGTGACCCCAAGTCTGGGCAGTGCAGGACCCCTTATCTACTATTTGGACAGCAACCATAAATCCTAGTCTGCCATGATGAAGCCCCCGGCCCACACTTCCACACCAGGGTCTCTGCCACCTAGCCCCTTCTAGCCCCTCCTAAACCTTCTAGGTTATATAGGTCACCTCAGACAATAGCTGGTGCTGCTTCTCACTTCTCCCCTGTGAGAAGGGTTCTTGCTGGCCCCTTCCCTGGCAATAAACCTTTCTTTATTCGCTGTACCTGGATGTCTGTATTGTTTTTCCAGGAAAGTCTAATAATCTAACATGGACTTTCCTGACCAAGCTGGCTTTGAAGTATGATCCTTAGATCTCAGCCTCCTGAATAGCTAAGATGAACAGATGTGAGCTATCAGTGCCCAGCCTGGATATATTTCCTTCTTTGTTTCTTTCTTTCTTTCTTTCTTTCTTTCTTTCTTTCTTTCTTTCTTTCTTTCTTTCTTTCTTTCTTTCTTTCTTTCTTTCTTTCTTTCTTTCCTTCTTTCTTTCTTTCTTTCTTTCTTTCTTTCTTTCTTTCTTTCTTTCTTTCTTTCTTTCTTTCTTTCTTTCTTTCTTTCGGTTGTTGTTGTTGGGGGGGGGAACTGGGTGCTGTCCTTCAGCTCTTCAGCTCAAGGCTAGCACTCTAGCACTTGAGCCACAGTGCCACTTCCAGTTTTCTGAGTGGTTTATTGAAGGAAGAGTCTCCCGGACTTTTTCTGTCTGAACTGGCTTTGAACCATGATCCTCAGATCTCAGCCTCCTGAGTAGCTAGGTTTATAGGTGTGAGCCACCTGGCGCCCAGCTCTGGCTACATTTCTTAATCTCTTTCTTCCTGGCAGTAAACCATTTTTGTTCTCTGTACCTGGTGCCTGCGTGGTTCTCTGGCAAAGTCTAATTAATCTTTTTTGAAGCTTTCACAAAGGCCTGTCTTTTACTTAAGTAATAATGTTTTCCTGACTGGCCAAGTTCTGTTTTGAATATAACAATATTCTTGCAGGTGTACCAAAGGATTATATCTTCAAATTCTAGCACTATAGTATGATTTCCCCTACCCCCTAAAAAAGTGGAATTGGAGAGACAGAGTATTCTCTGATAGGAAATGTTTACAAATTATCACTAAAATCATTTTCTACCAGGACTTAATTAATCAGGCAACATTTTATAATTCATTCTCAATTAACAAATATATAGAGCTGATGATAGGAATATTGTGGCGTGATAGACTTGTTTTCTGCAAGCAGAAAACAGTTAATGAGACACTTATATTAAAGAGCAAGTGGGGCACAGTGGCACAAGGCCCTTTCAGGCTACGTGGGAGAAGTAGGTAGGATCATGGACAAAAGCCAGCCCAGGTAAAAAGCACAATACTGGGTTAGGAAGGTGGCTCAGTGGTAGAGTGCTTGCCTTGCATGCATGAAGCCCTGGGTTCAATTCCTCAGAACCACATAAGCAGAAAAAGCCAGAAGTGGAGTTGTGGCTGAACTGGTAGCAAGCTAGCCTTGAGCTGAAGAGCAGAGGGATATCTCCCAGGCCCAGAGTTTAGCCCCCACAACTAAAAAAAAAAGCACAATACCATATCTGGAAAGGATATGGGAATGGAGAAATCAAATGGTCTATTAATAAAGGAATAAGGGCTAAAAGCATGGGAGAAGTGGTAGACCACTTGTCTAGCAAGTCGGAGCCCTGAGTTTAAACCTTACCACTACCAAAGAATAAAAATGACACAAAATATCCAGCCAAGTGCCAGTGGTTCTCACCTGCCAGCCAGATCTGAGAATCGTGGTTCAAAGCCAGCCCAGGCAGGAAACTCCATGAGACTCTTAGAGAAAATGGAAATGGCATTATGGCTTAACTGTTAGAGTGTTCACCTTGAGCAAAAGAAGCTCAGGGACAGGTACAGAACTTGAGATCAAGCCCCAGGACCAGCAAAAAAAAAAAAAAAAAGAAAGAAAGAAAAAGAAAAAAATCAAATCCACATGACATAACTTCATAAAACACATTTCAGAACACAATAAGATTATATCCATTATCTCTGGTCTTTATCTATGCTACTGATAAAGATCTGTAAGGTTCAAAATAATATTAAGTGAGAAGAAGGGCTCTATTCCAAGAACAACTATCAAAAAATGAAGAAGAGATCAAAACCCAATAAACTACTAACTTAACATGGAGGTGAATATTGACTCAAAGTTCTAGGCCAAGTTTTAAGCCAAGTTGTAGGAACAGTTCTATAACTGTTGCTCAAACTCAATTTCATATGAATCATAAGGGAGAAAACTCATAACCATGTAACTGATGGGGTAATGCCTTTATTTGAATTTAACATTATTCAGTGCCAGAGACTGCATACAGTACAATAAGCACATATATAAATGAATATAATTACACATATTACATTTAATATTATACATATATACTGCATATCGATCATATATAAATTTGGAACATATACCAAAATAAAATAATAAATAATTTCTTCCTATTTAGCTAATTTGCTTGACTTTTTTTGTCTGTCATGGGGTTTGAACTCAGGCCTGGGTGCTGTCCCTGAGCTCTTTTGCTCAAGGGTAGAAGTCTACCACTTTAAACTATAGCACCACTTCCAGATTTTGAGTGGTTCATTAGAGGTAAGAGTCTCACAGGGACTGTTATACCCCCAGCTGGCTTCAAACCTCAATCCTCAGATCTCAACCTCCTGAATACTAGGATTATAGGCATAAGCCACAGTCTCTCGGCTGGCTGTTTGATTATTTTGCTTTTAAGGATTACTGCCAAAGTCTGGGATATAAAAAGAAAGAAAAAAATCTCAGCATGCCTATAATCCTAGCTATTCAGTAAGATGAGAATTACAGGATTGTGGTTCAGTGCATGCAGTAAAGTCCACAAGACTCCATCTCTAAAATAAGCAACAAAATAAGCAACAAAAAACTGACTGGAGACATGGCTCAAGGGGTAGAGTACAAGCCAAGCAAATAAGTTGAGCAAACACAAGGCTGAGTCCAAACCCTTGCACCATTAATAAAAAAAAAAAAGTGTTATAGGCCTGACGCCCATGGCTCACGCCTATAATCCTAGCTACTCAGGAGGCTGAGATCTGAGGATCACAGTTCAAATCTAGTCTGGGCAGGAGACTCATATCTCCAATAAACCACTCAGAAACAGGAAGTGGCACCGTGGCTCAAGTGGCAGAACGCTAGCCTTGAGAAGAGCTGAGAGCCAGGACCAAGCCCACCACCAACCAAAATAAAAGTCAATTATGTGCCTTTCTTGCAATGTAACTTAGATTACATCTATCATCTAGCTTGTATCACATCTGCTGAGACTGACCTAACAGCTATGAAGATCCTCTGAGAAGGTAACTTATTAACTGAGGAAAGATTTCTTTAAAAAATAAAGGTGTGGTCTGGGAAGGTGGCTCAGTGGTAGAGTGTTTGCCTTGAATGCTTGAGGCCCTGGGTTCAATTCCTCAGCACCACATAAGCAGAAAAAAAGCCAGAAGTGGCACTGTGGCTCAAGTGGTAGAGTGCTAGCCTTGAGCTGAAGAGCTGAGGGACAGCGCCCAGGCCCAGAGTTCAGGCCCCATGAACGTACCCCCCCCAAAAAATAATAAAAATTTTAAAAAAGGTGTATGGTTTAGTATCTAAAAGATTCCCTGCCTTACACCTAGTTTTCTGCTGACCTAAAAAGGGGGGGAAGGTTTTGTTTCCAATAATGCATTTATATTCTTTTTTACCATACTGAGTCGTGAACTTCAGGCCTAAAACTCTTGCTCAGCTTTCTCACACAAAACTGGTGCTCTAACACCTGAGCTACAGCAGTTTCTCTATTTGTTTGGAATATCCAAGTTATTATCCTCTGACATCATCCATGCTGACACAAAAGATCTAAAAGGCAAACCAGAATGACAGCATAGGATATTCAAAACAGCAAATGGAAACGGGCGGGGTGGCTCATACCTGTAATCTTAGCTACTCAGCAGGCTGAGATCTGAGGATCACAGTTCAAAGCCAGCCCGGGCAGGAAAGTCTGTGAGACTCTTATCTCCAATAAACTACTAGAAAACTGGAAGTGGCGCTGTTGCTTAAGCGGTAGAGCACTCGCCTTGAGCTGAAAAGCGCAGGGACAGTGCCCAAGCCGAGTTCAAGCCCCACTACTGACCAAAAAACAAAAAAAATAACAACAACACAAAACAGCAAATGGACACCTGTCATGTCTGTGGCCAATGGGCAGAGCAATTTATTAAGCCAAAATAGGTAGTTTAAGTAAGGCAGTGTAAAGGAAAGATCACTGGAATCTGGGCTACAGTTTTCTGATGTCAGCTAAGTCCTGGCTAAGCTCTGTAACCTGACTGTATGACCAAGGACAGCTCTGTGACTATATTCAATAATGGCCAACAACAGAGACTGACCCATGGCCTCACGGAGCATAGGGAAGACAGCCTCTAGGCTGTGCTCTTTCCGAGGACTCTTAAAGTAGCTTTTTTCAAGGGATTCACTGAAGAGCTGCTCTGTACAAATCTTTGTCTAAATCTTGACAAAGATTAGAGAAAAATAGAAACATGAAGATGCCTCTATCATATTATAGATACTTAAGGCTGGGGACACAAATAACAACTATTAGATCATTTTACAGGCAAAAGGAATGATACAATAGAATGAAGACCACTCCAGCTTTCAGTCCTCTTGTCCTGAGACAGTAAATGGGCTGCAAATTGATACGATGAGACAGAATTGGCAAGTTGTACTGACATTTTCTCCCAATTCCTGTGACAGTCATTTCTCCCATTTAGTTCGAAAACTATTACCAAAGTGAAAGATGAGGTGAGAAAATCCTTCTCAGAGAAAGTAGCTATAAAAAACATGGGGTAGTTTATTTACAAATTCAAAACATTGGAATGACACTGTTAAAGCATTCACATTTTCAAAATTAAAAAATAAGAAAAGAAAGCCAGGTGCCAGTGGCTCCCACCTGTAACCCTAGCTCCTCAAGAGGCTGAGATGTAGAGAATCCAGGTTCAAATCCAGCTGGGGCAGCAAAGTCTGTGACACTCATTTCCAATGAATCCCAGAAAAAAACAGGAGTGGGGCAGTGGCTCAAGTGGTAGAGTGCTATCCTTGAGCCAAAGGAGCTGAGGGACATTGCCAAGGCCAAGTGTTTAAACCCCATGACCTGCAAAAAATGGAAATAACTCCATGTCTTTGTGTATATATGGCTGTATTTTTATTGGTGAAGCTCCTGAGTAGTAGCTATGATGAAAGGTACTAAGCTAGGAAATGTACTTGCAATATAATTATTTTATATGACAGTGGATGTTCCAGGGCTCTCCTAACTGTTCCCCATTTAGCCTGAGGGTTTCTCTGTACCCTAGGCTGTGGAAGGAAGTCTGACTCATTGTTTGAACAGTGGACCAAAAGGCCACTTGGGCACAACTATGCAACAAATATCTCCATCTGGGCCAATGGCTATGGATAAGTGTAGGTGGCCACTGAAGGCCAGGAGATACATGCTTCTTTGTACTCTAAGCTATATTTTACCCAGTCCTCTGTTTTGACAAAAATCCTTCAATTCTGCCTCATCCTGTGGCAGGCAAAGTTCCATGCACTTATCCTGCCTGTGTGAGACTATACTCCAAAGTTCAAATGAACTTCTAAATTTAACTCGAGTCTAACACAACTAGGGAACTGAACCCAATAAAAAATTTCATTATGGGCGATGATGAGCCAATGATGCTTCTTCAAGGATTCCAAAGGCTCTGGTGGCTCATGAAGGTACTGCCACCTATGCAGAGTTCTATATCTCTTCCTAAGTATAGAAATATGAGAAAACATCAGCAAACATTCATCTTAGAATTTCCCCATAAATATTTACAGTGTCAGAGCTTTTTATCTCTGTAGGAACCTTACTCAAACCCATAGAGTTTCTATTGGAGAAAAGTCCTACCCATGTAGGTGCCCAGCCTAGAGCTGTTGCTCAAACTCAATTTCATATGAATCATAAGGGATAAAAACCATAACCATATGGGGTAATGCCTTTATTTGAATTTAACATGTTATTGAATATCAAAGACTTCATATGGTACAATAAGGACATATATAAATTAATATATATTAAACATATATTACATTTAATATTACAAATACATATTGCCTATCTATCACATGCCTATTACATAGCTATTGCATATCTACTCCATACATTACATATCTATTCCATGTACATGTATAATATATTGTATATTTTAATGGACATGGGAAAGCTTTGTAATGCTTATGTTCTTTGTCATTGGCATTAAAATAAAAAAGAATTCACTGGAAATTCCTTCATTCAGTTGAAGTTTCTAGTCATCATTCATTGACATAGGATCCAGATTCAACTGGGTGACTAGGAAACACTGAGCGCATGAGGGCCTGAGGGCCTGGAAGGGAGAGAGTCCTGAGGCTCTATCTATAGAGGAGGGTAATGGGTTTCTGATATTTATCTCTGTAACCTGTCCTCTTCTCACATTCCTTCACTTTACATCTAGCCATTAGCTTCTGTCACTCCTCATGTCTGCATCAGTTGAGTATTCACCCATAATTCTGCATGAAAGCAGCAGTCTATAGTCCCTGGACTCTGTGTTTCTGCAAATCCTGGAGGATGTGACACAAAGTAAGGGAACAGATAACACCAAGCCAGAGGGGTCTGTCCAAATCTAGTACTACTCTGCAGTTTCGGAATGTTCATTGGCCACTATTAATTTGTTCAATTTAATCATCAGCTCAAGGCCATCCAGGGCAGGAAAAGATGAGACTCCATGTCTAAGTAACCAGTAAAATGCCAGACTAGAAGCATGGCTCAAGTATTTTAGTGCCATTCAAACAAGCCAAGCAAATCTGAGCCTTGAGTTCAAACCCTACTATTGACAAAAATAAGTTTATTAATTCAGGAAGATTTTATATTGACCTAATACATTTCTCATAAATCCAGAACGTAAATGAATGTGTGATTGTGTACAAAAACCCTCTACTATGTACATGGGAGTGAGTGAGCTTGTAAAGTAAAATAAAAAGTTTTGATGTAACTGCATAATATATGTATATTATGCATAATATATGTATATTATATAATAGCTACTCAACTTGATATGAAAAATATCATATTTATAAATATTAGGATAAATCAGTTTTAATATGATTATACTGTTCTAAAGGTGCTAAAAATGAACTTTCTAGTGTTTGTCCCATTCCATGGTTTTCTTAACATGATAAATCTAGTATATATAGCTTAATTAGTCTGAGAAATTAGTAAAAGCTTAGAGACAACATTAAAAAATACCAGAAAATGAGATTTCATGAAACATACCTTTTAGACATATAAGAGACATTCAATGCCAAAAGTTAATTCAATAAAATAATGCAGAGGAATACACACAAAATAAAAGTATCAGAGGTCTAATAAATTTGTTTGTGCCTTGCAGCTGTCTAGGTGTTTAGTACTGCTCTGGCAACAAATACTAAACTTTAAATACATAACATATATTAATATTACATTAAACATATTAAATGTGTATTAATTAATATATGACATAATTTAATATATTTTATATAATTATATTGTATACATTTATATTATATTATATTATAATATACTTAGTTTTATTAAATATATTTATGTATTGTGCTATACATAAATATATATTTAGTATTATTTTATAATTATTATATATATATACATTTTTTTTGGTCAGTCGTGGGGCTTGAACTCTGGGCTTGGGCCCTGTCCCTGCGCTCTTCAGCTCAAGGCAAGTGCTCTACCACTTGAGCCATAGTGCCACTTCTAGTGGTTTATTGGAGATAATCTCATGGGCTTTCCTGCCAAGGCTGGCTTTGAACCATGATCCTCAGATCTCAGCCTCCTGAGTAGCTAGGATTACAGGTGTGAGCCACCGGCACCCAGCTTAATGATTATATTTTATATAATATAAAGTATATATTAATTTGTTCACTATATATAATTAAGATTATATATCAGTGCCCTCCTGGCTTGACAGTACCTTCCAAACCTCAGGAAAAGTTTATCATAATAACCTGGCTCTAGACTGACATTTACAATTCGTTTTAGCTATAGAGAGTGCACAACTTCTTCCATATTAAATTAAAATCTATGTAACATCCAAATACCTCACTCTGCCTGACAATCATCTTTTACTTTACAAACCACAGTATCTTTCTGGACATGCATGTCCCGACTGAAGATGGATGGAGTTCATTTGTTTCCTCCTCGAGTCTCATTCATATTTTTGTTTTTGTATGTGGGGCACTGGTGCTCACATCTCAGGATTGGCACAAAAATAAAGAGAAAATGAAAAAGGAGGAACATGGAGGGGAAGTCCCAACAAACTTTTTGTGTGTTTTTGTTTGGTTCATCATTTATGGGGCAGTGGTGCTCATTCTAGCTCCCTCAGGAAGCTGAAATCAGGAAGATCTCAGTGGGAGTCCAGCCCTAGAAGGAGGAAAGGCCATGAAAAGCATGTCTCCAAACAGCTAGCTCAAGCTAGAAGTAGAGCTGTGGCTCAACTTTTAGATCGCTACCATGGAGTGAAAAAACTGAGGGAACAGCGCAACTCAGACACTGTGCTCAAATCCCAGGAGTAGAAAAAAAAGAAAGAAAGAAAAAAGGAAAGAAAAAAGAGAAAGAGAATGTAAGGCAGATCATTACAAAGTATTTGTGGGTTTTTTGTTTGTTTTGTTTTGTTTTGTCCAGTCCCAGAGCTTGAACGCAGGACCTGGGAACTATCTCAGAGCTTCTTTTGCTCAAGTCCAGTGCTCTATCTACCACATCACAAACACCCCAACAAATTCAACTCAGGCCCTGAGTTCAAATCACAGGAGTTGCAACAAAAAAGATAAAAAAAAAAAAAAGAAAAATGAAAAGGAAGAGGATAGAGGGAGATCCAATAAAATTTTTGTGCTGTTTTTGTTTTTGTTTTTGCCAGGCCTTGGGTTTGAAATTAGGGCCTGGGAAATGTGCCTGAGATTTGTTTGCCCTATGCTGGCATGCTACCATTTCAACTACAGCTGAACTGGGCAACCCAGGCCCTAGGTTCAAATCCCAGGACTGTAAAACGAGTGGTGTGGAGATCACAATAAAAGGTTTACATATTTTGCCCCCTTCAAAATACTGAAGCATTTTCTCTTTGCCAGTCTTGGGTCTTGACCTGGGAACTGTCTGAGTTTTCTTAGCACTAGGCTGGGGCACTACCACTTGTCCCACAGACAAACTGGGCAGTTGAGGCCCTTTGTTCAAGCCCCAGGACTGGCAAAAAACAATGGCCAGGAGGTTTCAACAAACGTTCTATGTTTGCTTTATGTTTTCCCCACCTTTGCCAGTCATGAGTCATAAAGTGAGGGCCTTGGGACTGTGCCTGACCTTTTTTTGCTCAAGAGTGATGCTCTATCACTTGACACACAACTGAAACAGGAAACCAAGACCTGAGTTCAAATCCCAGGAATGGCAAAAAAAAAATTAGAAAGAAAATGGCAAGGAGGTCCCAACAAACATTTTAGGTGTTTTTAAAAAATTCATTATTTATTTATTTTGGTGCCAGTGCTAGGGCTTGAATTCAGGGGCCTGGGAATGGTGTTTAAATTTACTTTGTCTTATGCTGGCACAATAGCACTTGACCCACAGCTGAATGAGACAACCCAGACCCTAAGTTCAAATTGCAGGACTGGCCAAAAAAATGGTGAGGAGAACCCAACAAACTCTCTAAGTTTTTTGTTTGTTTGTTTGTTTCCAGCCCCAGGGCTTGTTCTCTTTCCCAGTCCTGTGGCTTGAAGTCAGGGCCTGGGAAAAGTGTCTGAATTCCTTTGCCATATGCTGGTGCAAGAGAACTTGACCCACAGCTGAACCTGGCAACACAGGCCCTAAGTTCAAGCCCCAGGACAGGCAAAAGAAAACAATACTGGGAAAGTGTATGAGTGATTTATTAATATTGTTGCTGTTATTATTATTAAAAGAATAAATGGCATTTCATTCCTCAGATGAATCACACGGTCATCCTGTTGGCAGCCAGGCCATATTTATTAGCAGATTCTCTCTTTCTCAGAGAACACTATGGTGCCATGAGCCTGAGGGCAGCTGGAGGAGTTACCCTGGGCTATGCCTGCCTTTGTACCCTAAAATAGTCAGATTGACCCCTCATGGTCATCCCTGTGGGATCTGCCTTCCACGCCTGAGTTGGGAGGGCAGTTAGAGGCCCCCTCCTCCCTTCCCCTTGCTCACAGTAGGCCGCCGTGACCACCGCCTGTGGTGGTGGGTCCCTGTGGTCTCCATGTCCACTGTGGGATCCATCTTGGAGAGGCAGAGCCATCAGGTGCTAGGGCTCTGAAGACAGGAAAGGTTTGTGACCACTGCAGGGAACAGAGGTCTGCCATTTTCCCACTCAGGCCAGTGATGGGCCTGTACTGTGAAGATGAGCATGGAGCATGATGTGGGCCTGCATGCAAATTCTGGGAAGCCACCACAAGTCAGCATGCTCAATGATGTCTGAGCACAACAAATCTCAAAATATGTGGCTTGGTGGATGAGATGGAGGGCAGGGAGGGGTGGAGAAAACAGAATTAAGCATTGCTCCATTTTCCCTAATGTTTTCATTCATCCCTGCTCTGTAGACCAGACAGGAGACTCAGAGAGGTGATGAGACAAGTCGGTGGTCACACAGGAACAGAATTGGGATGCTATCAATCTGTTGGACTGCAGTGTCTAGCCCCTTCCTTCAGCATAAATTGGTGGTGTGGTCAGAGTCTGGAACTGGCTGTTTGTGCACAGAGCCAACTTTCAAATAACCCCTGTCCTTCCCCAATCTGAGAATATTTAGAACTTGTCACCTCTTGCTCTCTCCTTTTCTACTTGAGGCTACGAGGATCTGTCGTTCCAGTCTTTCCTCAGCATCTGTAAATTTATGAAGCCTTCATATATTCATAATGAAATTTCAACAGCTTAAACTTCTAAAGTCAAAACTCTGATAACCCCTGCCTCAACTTGTAATTACCTTGAAGGACAGTGTGCCTAGTATTGCCCAGATCTTGCATATTTATGTGCTGGTCCTCAGGCTTGAAATCAAGTACTGGATTCTGTCCCTGAGCTTTTATCTCAGGGACTTGTACCACAGATTTACTGCTGGCTTGTTTTGTGGTTAACTAGAGATAAGAGTCCCATAGACTGTCTTGCTCTGGCTGGCTTCAAACCTTTGTCCTCATATCTCAGCCTCCTGAGTAGCTAGGATTACAGTGTGAACCACTGGCATCCAGGAGATCTTAGACATTTTAAGAGAAGTTAGAAGTATTACTGGGCACTGGTGGCTCACACCTGTAATCCTAGCTACTCAGGAAGCTGAGAATCTGAAAATAAAAATTCAAAGCTAGCTCAGTCTTTAAAACTCTTATCTCTAATAAACTTCTCACAAAAAGCCATAAGTCATGATGTAGCTCAAGTGGTAGAGCATCAGCCTTGAGCACAAAGAGGCTCAGGGACAGTACCCAGGTCCTAAGTTCAAGGCCCAGGACTGGCAAAAAAACCTTGTAGATGATGGAGGTTATAAACTTAGGGCTTCTTGTTCTTGCTTAGCTCACATGCTGATGGCTGGTACTCTATCACTTGAGTCTTGTCTCTAGTCCAGCACTTTTGCCTCTAATTGGAGATGGGTGTCTTGTGGACTTATCTGCCTGGGCTGGATTTGAACACTAACCCTCAAGGTCTCAAGCTCCTGAAATGCTAAGAATATAGATATGAACCATTGGTGTTAGGTTAGGAAGTGTAAATCTTTATATTAAATACATGTTTTAAAATGGCTCATGCCTGAAATCCTAGCTACTCAGGAGGCTGAGATGTGAGGATTGTAGTTGGAAGCCAGCTTAGTGTAGGAAAGCCGAGGAGACTCTTATTTCCAATCAACTAACAAAAAAAACCCCTGAAAGTGGAGGTTTGGTGCAAGTGGTAGATTGTTAACCATGAGCATAAAAGCTCATGGCCCTCAGTTCAAGCCTCAAGACCAGCACAATCAAAAAGATGAAAAAGATTTTCTTCCATGTTATAGAACAGAATGTAAACAAAGCTACTGATTCTGGCATAATTTTAATTAATTTTAATTAATTAATAATGATTCCAAATAACCTATCCATTATCTGAAATTCACTCACATCATGGAATATTTCACAGTTGGAAGAAAAGAATAGGAAAATCTGTATGTATATGGTGTGATCTCCAGGATCGTTTATATAAGAAAAGCAAGGTGTAGCCCAATGCACTGAAAATTGCTATGCAAACTTGAAGCTGATGCCAGAATGCATGTACAAAGCATACTGCACTGTCTGCCTTTTGCTGAGGGGGTAGGAAAAAGAAGAGAAAGTGAGAGAAAGAATATTCACTAACTAGGGACAAGAGGTTCATTGGCTAAACCAGTGTCTCCCTTGGTGAACAGCCCAGGTGAGTTAGCATAGTGGAACTTTTCCTGAATATTGAACTTAGATTCCAGCAAGAATTAGTTCTAATACTAGATCTGCTCCTAACAGCCATAATGACTTTTTCCCTTGCTGCTACCTAACACAATTGTTAAACATGGAATGATTTATGTGAGACTGGGATCCATTTGCCTGCCCATCATTGAATCCTAGCACCTGCTAAAGAACCTGGTGTGTGATAGGTTGGTTTGTGGGAAAAGAACCTTCTTTCTTTTGTGCTAGGGCCTTATTTCTTTCACTTGGCTTTTTCTGCTCAAGACTGTCTCTCTAGCACTTGAGCCACAGTTCCATTTTTTATATTTTGGCTGTGATTGGAGATGAGTTTAATGGACTATTATGCCCAGGTTGGCTTTGAACCTCAATCCTAAGATCTCAGCCTCCCAAATAGTTTAGGACTACAGGCATGAGCACCAATGCCAGGCATGGTAAGTTATTAAATATGTGTTGAATAGATGAGTAAATAAGTGGGAAAGGGGATGGCTGGTTAAGTTCTCTTATCTGAAAAATGGAAATGAGAATAGAACCTACCTAGGATTTGGTGGGAATTAGTGAGGTTATATCTGTAATTGCTTCCTTCTTTCCTGTGTGTTCCTTGATCTCAGAGTCTGAGAAAGTCTAAATGGCTCAGCTAATCCTCTACCTTCTGATGCCAGCCAGGCAGATCCTAGGTCAACATCTAGCCCATAGAGGAGGTGGAGGCCAGCCCACAAAGCAGAAAATTTAGCCATTTTAGAACAGGGTGCCAATCAGGAGTTCTTTCTTCAGACATCTGAAATATGTCTCCTAGAGCAGGCCTAAAGGGGAATTATAAATTCCCATTTAGTAGGCAATAAAAAATCAGCATTCTTAGGTAATTTTTGTGTGGGAGGTCAGTTGGAGTAAAGACACAGATGATGTCAGGGGTTGAACTGTGTTGCTTCTCAGCTCCACTTTCCTCTGACTTTTTCTCAGAAAAAATTAGGGGCTTGGTATTCTTACTCTGGAAAGTTTGAGAATTGCGTAGAACAATAGGATAAGGTAGGGGTGATCGCAAGGGATAATGTAGTCACATTAGGCTAGAAACAGTATGGGCTGCTCAGCCCTAGAACTGTCAGGTGCTGGGAAGGGTAGTGATGGAAAACCCAGAGACAAGGTAGTTTCAAGAAGGTTGTGTGAGAGGAGCTGGGACATGGCTTGTGGACACAGCCAACCTGTGGCACAATTCTAGATAGAGATCTGGAGAAAAACAAACCACCACCAACAGAACATCACTTTACTGTGGCTCTGAGCCCATTCTGTCCAGTGACAGTAGAAAAGACTTCTGTGCATGCATTTGTCAAGAGAGAGATGAGGGGAATCTGGGATAGAACACTTGAGCTTCTGTCCTCTGCTTTTAATGGGTCAGAGAGGATGTGTTAGCTTGGAGTGGTCTCAGTTTATGATCAAAGGTCAGATTCAAGAGGTAAGTAACAGGATATCAGGAAGCAGTATGGATTAAGGATACTCAGGGACAGGTCTTCAGCCAGGTGTAAGTGGCTCATGCCTGTAATCCTAGCTACTCAGGAGGCTGAGATCTGAGGATCATGGTTCAAAGCAAGCCCGGGAAAAAGTCCCAGTAAGACACTTCTCTCCAATTAGCCACTCAAAAACCATAAGTAGTGCTGGGGCTCAAGTGGTAAGCACTAGCCTTGAGCACAAAGGGGCTCATGAACAGCACCCAGGCCCTGAGTTCAAGCCCCATATCAAAAAAAAAAGAATAGGTCTTCACACTGATCACTAGGGTAATGTCATGAACTTCCTGATGTCCTGTTATCTATCAGAATCCTGTGTAAACACAACAGGGCAAACACACAAACCAGCAGCTTTCTGCTGGCATCAGGCTTTCCCTGCACACACCATTCAATCATGCTTTCTGCAATAGTCTTAGTTCCCAAGGGGCTCCTGGGTACCACAGGAAACCTTGGCCTTGACAGGTCCCCTACCTCCTGCCCCTGAACCCAACAGGAAAACAAAACAAAGAAGCTCATGGAGGTATTCTGTATGGTCTGGCTGAGCCTAAGCAAGATGTCCTGGATAAGCCTCACATGGAGACTTACATCCAATAGTGTCTCATCTGAATGGAGAGGCTACTATTCCTTGACTTAGTCTACATAACACCTGCAGAATTGCACCTCTTGTTTCACATTTGCCTTCTGGAGTCCAGATGCTCCCCTCTGGACTGATCCCTGTAGCCAGAGAATAGAGTGTTCTGATTGTCTAAGCCAGCAGGACAGGGTGGAGTCAGTTCTGATTAGATTGGAGCTGTCTCCTTTCCTGGCCTGTTTCCTAACAAGGACCAGTCTTATCTTTCTGTAGCTCCTACACTCACCAGCAAGTTGCTATCCAACAAATTCAATCTTTCCATACATGGCAGACCCCTTATTGCCAGCAAAGACCACCGTGCCCTGCTTTCTGTATATCCTTTGACATTAGAGCCAGAGCAAGATCTCTCTGGTCCCACAGAAGTTTGCTGGAAGATGCCATCTAGTGGAATGTCAGCTGACCTACTGCTTAAATGAAAAGGCCTAGTGGTGTTTTAAAGCTCAGAAAACAATTGGTGGGACAGTGACCTCTCAAAATGACCATCAAGAGAAATCACTAGGCTATGTCTGGGTCAAGTTCCAGCCTTATTGATTTATTGGCCTGGGATAGAGGGTGAACAACTAGGATTTGTTTTTATTTGTGTGTGCTGGTAGTAGGGCTTGAACTCAGGGTTTAGGCACTGTCCCTTAGCTTTTGTGCTCAAGCTAGCACTCTCTCATCTGAGCCACACCTCCACTTCTGGTTATTCGCTGGTTAAGTGAACATAAGAGTCTCAGAGATTTCCCTGTTCTGCCGAGCTTTGATACACCATCCTCAGTTCCCTGTCCCCTGAGTAGCTAGGATTACAGGTATGAGTTAAGCCACCAGTGCCCCAGGGTTTTTGGCTCTTTTTTTTGCCAGTCCTGGGGCTTGAACTCAGGGACTGGGCACTGTCAAGCTTCTTTTTGCTCAAGGCTATTGCTCTACCACTTGAACCACAGTGCCACTTTTGGCTTTATTTACATAATACTAAGGAATCAAACCCAGGACTTCATTCATGCTAGGCAAGCACTCTAAGGTGGTTCCCAGTCCTATATCCAGGGTTTTTTAAGTCCTTAGCAGATTCTAACATGCAGGACTGGGTCCGGCATAGTATCCAACTCCCTCATTTATAGGGGTGCCCACAGAAGGGAGACACCCTTAAAGAAATTCAGATTGCTAGGAAGATCCTTTTGACTGGCACTCACATCTAAATTTAATTTGTACTTTGTTCTTCCTCATACTGAAATGAAAAGTAATTTAACAGGCAACACTCTTTTTTCTAAGTTCTGACAATTCTGTGATAGGGCCAAGAGGCTGGTTCTCTTTATGTATCTAATGTCTGCAGCTGACTCTACTGGCTGATGTACCTACCAAATGACACAGTCTATTTATTTGAGATTTGTAGCCTTCTCTGTTTGCTTTTTCAGAGACTAGCCTCCTTGAGGCATCTTACAGTATCTTTTTTTCTTGGTCATTCATGGGGCCTGAACTCTGAGCCTGAGCACTGTCCCTCGGTTCTTCAGCTCAAGGCTAGTGCTCTACCACTTGAGCAGTGCCACTTCCAGCTTTTTCTGCTTATGTGGTATTGAGGATTTGAACCCAGAGCCTCATAAATGCAAGGCAAGCACTCTACTATAAGCCACCTTCCCAGCCCCTCTTGCAGTGTCTTGATTGAATAATTTCCCTTTACAGTTGGCAGGTTTGGTTGATTTAATTGGCATTGTATTTTGGAAATGACAAAGTAGACTCCAGGACACAGAGAGGCAATTCCCTAACTAAAGGTCATTTCAAATACATACACTGAAAGTCTCTTATTTTTATTCAAAGTAGGAGCTAAAATTCCACTAAATACAGCCTCTAGAGTGGTGTTCTCTGTCTGACCCTTTTACTCCCATCCTGCTTTGCAAGACTGTGCCCCAGAAGTTTAAATAAAAGGATTTGAAAGAGGGCTGCGAATGTGGCTCAGTGGTAGAGTGCCTGCCTGGTGTGCATGAAGCCCTGGGTTCAATTCCTCAGTACCATACGTATAGAAAAGGCCAGGAGTGGTGCTATATAGCTCAAGTGGTAGAGTACTAGCCTTGAGCACAGAGAGACTCAGGGACAGCCCAGGCCCCAATTTTAAGCCCCAGGACTGGCCAAAAAAAAAAAAAAGAAGACTTGAAAGAGCTGGGACCTGGCAGCTCATGCCTGTAACTAGCTACTCAAAAGGCTGAGATCTAAGGATCATGGTTTGAGGCCAGCCTAAACAGGAAGTATGGGAGATGCTTATAACCAATTAACTACCAAAAACACCAGAAATGGAGCTGTGGCTCAAGTGGTATAATAGAGTGATAGCCTTGAACAAAAAACCTCAAAGACCTGAGCTTGAACCTGAGTTCATGTTCCAGGACTGGTGGACATGCTCACGCACACCTGTATACACACACACACACACACACACACCAAAGCAGAACCCTAAATGCAATTTGTAAATAAATGATACTAATTCTTAAAAGGTTACCAATTTTATGACATGCTATAAAAGGAAAATTATATAGCCAGCAAAAAAGTTATATACCCCATAAAAAGATCAGTGCTTGCCACAAGTAGGGTTGGGGAAGGAGGAAGAGGAATAAAGAGGGAAGAATAGAAAGGATTTTTTGTTGTTGTTGTTGATCATGGGGCTTGAACTCAGAGCTCTGTCTGGTTTTTTGGTGGTTAATTGGAGATACCTGTCTTACAAACTTTTCTGACTGGGCTGGCTTTGGACTAGTAGCTGGGATTACAGGTGTAAGCCACTCCCACTGGGAATTATAAGCGAGAGCCACCACCACCTGTCTGTAAAGAATTTTTCTTTTAGGGCAGTGAAACTCTATACAATTCTGCAATGGTGAACATGTCATTACACAATTGTCCAGAGCCAATGAATGCACAACACTAAATGTGAACCCGAATGTTCACTATAAGCTCTGGATAATAACTTGTTAAATAGTGTGGTTAATAATGTAGTAAGATAAGAATCTCACAGACACCCAGTGTTAGTGACTCAAGCCTGTAATCTTAGCTACTCAGGAGGCTGAGATCAGAGGATCAGGGTTCAAAGCCTTCCAGAGCAGAAAAGTCAGTGAGTCTCTTCAATTGATCACAGAAAAGGCCGGAAGTGACTTTCATCAATATTAGTATGCATGCTTTCATGAGTGTGTGTGGGAGGAGGTGTAAAGGAATACAAAACATCTAAGTACGTTCTGCTCCATTTGGTTGGGAACTTAAAATTGCTCTAAAAAATAAAGGCTACTAAAACCAAACAAGAAATACCAAAATGTGCACATGGTCCTCCTCTTGAGGCTTACAGCTCAATGGGAAAGCCCAATGTCAAGTGTTTCACAGCAACCATTAATGGTGTGTCCTTGAGTAAGGAAGCCAAAGTTAAAAGTACACACAGCAGGGTGTGGTGGCTCATGCCTGTAATCCTAACTACTCAGGAGCCTCTGGTTGGTGGATCTTGGTTTGAACCTGGCCTAGACAAGAAAGTCCAAGAGACTCTTATCTCCAAATAAGCATACATACACACACTCACAAACACACACCAGAAATGGAGCTGTGGCTCAAGTAATAGAGAGCTAGCTGTAAGTGCGTGCATGCACATATGCACATACACACACACACACACACACACACACACACACACACACACACACACACACTCACCAGAAATGGAGCTGTGGCTCAAGTAATAAAGAGCTAGCTGTAAGTGCATGCATGCACATATGCACATACACACACACACAACATAAGAAGTGTGGGAGGAGAGATTATTTTCTTTTGTCCAAGGAGATCAGGATTCTCCAGGAATGTGTTAGTTGAGCTTGGTGAGCCCCAAGAGAGGAGGAGGACTCACTGGAGATCCAAAGACACACATTTTTTCAGGCTTGCTTTTGGCTAAGCAGATCTCTCAGTTTCCAGCCTGGAAATCACACCATTACACTCCTCCTGATTTAGTAGATAAGGAAATGGGGGCTAAAGATTTCTGATGATTAGGTGGGAAAATGGAGACACAGTCTGTGAATAAGCAGTTCGTTAAACAATATTAAAACCAAGCCATGCACTGGTGACTCAAGCCTGTCATCAAAGCGACTCAGGAGGCTGAGATCTGAGGATTGTGGTTCAAAGTCAGTCTGGGCAAAAAACCTTATCTTCAATTAACCAGTTAAATAACAACTACAGTGAAAAGCCAGAAATGAAGGTGTGGCTAAGTGGTTGAGCAGAAAACTAAGCAAGAGAGCAAGCCCTAGTACCAGCACACACATAAACACAATCAATCAATCAATCATTTTGACCCATATACAAGTGCCTCTATCCATTCTTCTTTCACAACCCTTGGCTCAAGGCTTTGGCCTCATTAGCTTGAGGTCCCATGATGAATGGCATTAGCATTGAAGATCCCTAAAAAAGCCAAGGTAAGGACAGATAGTAGGAAAGGTTTTGTATCCTCACCAGGAAGGTTGAAGACCTGCACCTGTTACTTCTCCTCTGGGTGACATTTCCAGTTACTAATAACAAGATGGAAAACTGGAAACACAGTCCATGTATAAGCAGTTTGTTAAAATAAATAAATAAAAAGGGACCTGGACCCTGGTGGCTCATGCCCGTAATCCTAGCTACTCAGGAGACTGAGATCTGAGGACCATGGTTAGAAGCTAGATTTATTTTTTATTTTTTTTATTTTTGCCAGTTTTGAACTCTGAGCCTGGGTGCTGTCCCTAAGTTCCTTTTGCTCCAGGATAGCACTCTACCACTTGAGCTACAGCACCACTTCCAGTTTTTTTTCTGTGATAAACTGGAGATAAGAGTCTCACAGACTTTTCTGCTCTGGCTGACTTTGAACTGAGTTCCTTAGATCTTAGCCTCCTGAGTAACTAGGATTACAGGTGTGAGCCACCAACAATAGGTAGCTCAAAGTGTAGCTGTGGCTCAAGTGATAGAGTGCCAGCTTTGAGCAAAAAACTCAGGGACAGGACAGCACCCAGACCCTGAGTCCAAGTCCCAGAACCAAACAAAAAATAATTAAAAATGGGGTAGCAAGGAGACAGTGGGAGGAGAGAGAGATTCACCATTTATCAGGTATATGTCAGGTGTGAACAGTCCACAGTGTAGGCTAGGAGCAGACAAGGCACCCACCCACGGAAAAACCAATCATCTGTTTTGGAAAGCCCAATGACAATCAAGTAAATGCACAAATATATGAAGCAACCATAGTAAGATAAAAAGTGCAGGTCAGGGTGCTTAAAAGAGTCCTTGTGAATCCAGCACTGGTGGTTCACGCCTCCAAATATAACTATTCAGGAGGTGAGATCTGAGGATCATGATTCGAAGTCAGCCTAGACAAAAACGTCTCTGAAATTCTTTTTTTTTTTTTTTTTTTTGCCAGTCATGGTGCCTGAACTCTGGGCCTGGGCACTGTCCCTCAGCTCTTCAGCTCAAGGCTAGTGCTCTACCACTTGAGCCACAGCACCACTTCCAGCTTTTTCTGCTTATGTGGTGCTGAGGAATCGAACCCGGGGCCTCATGCGTGCAAGGCAAGCACTCTACCACTGAGCCACCTTCCCAGCCCCAACGTCTGTGAAATTCTTATCTCAAATTACCTAGCAATAAGTCATAAGTGGGAGCTGTGGCTCAAGTGGTAGAATGCCAGCCTTGAGGGGCAAAAAAGCTAAGCAACAGTGCCTAGGTCCTGAGTTCAAATCCCAGAAACACACACACACACACACACACACACACACACACACACACAGGGTCTCTGTGAAGAGGTGGCATTGAAGCCAAGATCTGTAGGATGAGAGGGAGCCAGCCTTGGGGGCAGTATGGAAAAAAAAAAAAAAAAAACACCAGTCAGAGGCAATAGCTAAGGTGAAAGTTTCGGGGCTACAATGAACTCAGGACCAGGAGGAAGAGGTGTGTGGCTGGTTCTGAGTGAGAAAGAGAATGAGGGGAGGTGACATCAGTAACTTGGGGGGCAGCCAAACCCTGGTGGCTCATGCCTATAATTCTAGCTACTCAGGAGGCTGAGATCTGAGGATCAAGGTTCATAGCCAGCCTGGGCAGGAAAGTCCATGAGACTCTTATCTCCAATAAACTCTCAAGAAAAAGCTGGAAGTGATGTTGTGGCTAAAGTTGTAGCACTAGCCTTGAGCTCAAGGACAGAGCCCAAAGCACTGAGTTCAAGCCCCAGTCCTGACACTTCAGCTTCCTGAGTAGCTAACAGCCATCAGGGCTAGATAACACTTTATTATATATTATCTCATTTAATGCCCATGACAGTCCCAATAGGAGAGCTCAGTCCTGAAAGTACCAGTTCTGGTTCAGTTTCAGTCAGTGGTTACTCTGGTTTTTTCCCCCTGGGAGTAGTCTTGTCACTGGGAGGAAGATAAAGGCCCAGAAGGCCCTCCCTCTGCTGGTGCAACCTATACTGTAAAAGTGATGAAAGAGGTCCAAGATTAAAGCTGGATTCTTAGAGCAAAATCTCTATGGTGGGAAGACTGGGCTGGTGTGCAGCTTTGATCAAGTGACCCAGGGAAAATAAAATAAATAAATAAATAAAATAAGACAAAACACCTCAAATCCAATTTCCTTTGGAGTCCTCTAGGGAGCTAGAGGAGGAGAGCAGAAGAGGAGACTCCAAATTGTTTCCTTCTTGTTATGACCTTCATTGCTATACTTTGCTCAAGCAGTAATTACTGAATGTAGTAGTTAAAATGTGCCTTTCCTAGGAAGGTCCTCCGTTTACCTTCCCATGGTTGAGGTGTGTATGAGCTAAAATCCTCAGGTCTCAGCTTTACTTGGGCTGCTTGGCCCAGGGAAGAGGGAGGACCCTTTTGCAAACTCCTGTGCCCAGAAGCAGAGCCAGTTTTCTGATTTTCAATAAAAGGAAGCAGGGTCTGCTAGAGATAAGGGTGTAATAGAATAGAGTGTGAGCTTGTAGTTCACACACTGTAAAGGAGGCTCAAACTGAGAGCTCCTCTGAGGAAAAATCAAGGAACTGGGGAGGAAAGAAGTTCATATTTTATTTAGATCAACCGGCTGTGGTAAAGCTTGCTGAGGCAGAACCACTGATCTACTCCCTGAGAAGATAGAGAGAGCCACACAAAGGTTTAGTTGTACGTGTGTGTGTGTGAGTGTGCATGTGTGCACACATGTGCTAGTGCTGGGGCTTGAACTTAGGGTCTTATGCCCTTGCTTGGCTTTTTCCCCAGGGCAGATGCTCTACCACTTGGGCTAAACCTTCACTTGGAGCTTTTTTGCTAGTTGATTGCAGATAGGAGTCTGTCAGCTTTGTCTGCCCAGGCTGACTTTGAACAGGGATCTTCAGATCTCAGCCTCCTGAGTAGCTAGAATTACACTCAGGAGCCATCACGCATCCAGATTCACCCAAAGGTTTAGATAGAGGAAGAAGTTTCTAGAGAAGAGAAGAGCAAATTTGCAAAAACTACTCAGGAGGCTGAGATCTGAACATCCTTGTTCAGAGTCAGCCTGAGCAGACAAAGCTGACAGACTGGTCTAGAGCTGGTGGTGGTAAGTCACTAGGGTCAGTGGCCGAGTTGGAAAAGCAGAACATGAAGAGGGCATGTGTGGAATGTGGCAGAGAATAGGGTATCAGGGAAGAAGCAGTTAAGGGATTAGCACTGGAGCAAGGAGTCCAGATTCTCTGTGGTCCAGGAAGTCTTTCTTCAGATCCCTCAGCATCGTGATGCACCCATTAGCAGTCTTGGGTGACTGCATGTTTGTTTAGTATTTCAGCCCAGTCATTTTAACTTCCAGGGCTTGGGGTTCCTGCACGTCCTCCTGGAGCCTGGTACAGGGTCTGGCATATGGGTGCCAGCTGATGCTTTGCCAAATAGGGCTGAATGGAGACAAACCCTGAACCGAAAGTTTGGAGAAGGGCTCCATGCACGGGCTGAGTGTCCAGAGGATGCATGGTACTGGACCTGCGTGTGGAAGGGGCCCAAGTACAGGTTCGGGTCACCTCCCCACCACTTTGGTAGGGAGAGCAGGCAGGTGTCACAGGGCAGAGGGCACTGACTGAACTCAGTTCTAAACATAAGTGTACACTCACCCAACATCTGGGGTCTTTGATAGGAAGAAACCCAGAGTTCGTGGAACAGTGCACACGGATCACAGCGTGGACCACATTCCATGGCTGAGGACACTAAGATCCCAGGGTCAAAGCAGGTCTTGGTGTTTTCAGGCCTGGGCCAAGGCAAGTGGAGAGCCCCAAACCCCTGCTGTGCATCGGCAGGGCTCCAGCAATAGAAGCAAAGCAGGAGGAGCTCAAATCCCTGGTCCGAAACATGCCCAGCAGACTTGAGGCCAGGATCAGATCCTGGAGTGCACAGGAACCGCACAAAATGCACCTGGTGCACCACCACTCAGCGTGTACCAGTCAGAGCCCAACAACCCAACTCTGGCACTTTCTTATTGCTCCTCCAGGTAGGGGAGCACGGGCAGAGCGGGCTGCACCATTGTGACTCAGGAGGGGGAAGCCCTAACATCGGATGTCAGGGTCACCCCGGGTAGACTGAAACCCTTCACGAGAAGATGGAGGTCGACGTCTACAGGTGTTTGCTAGAAAGTCTGTAAGAGGGTGTTGCAGGCCTGGCTGCTCCACGGTGCCCGACATCGGTGTTGGCGGAGAAGACCCCCCCCCCCCCCCATGGCGGTGACTTAGTGGTAGCATCCGGTTCCCTGGTTGGCGAATGTCGGGCCGGTGCTGCAGCCGCTTGTGCTTGCAGAGTTGCTGCCAAAGCCGCCAGGCGTTCACGTGGATGGGCGCGGAGCCTGGAGTGGGTGGAACCGGTAGGGCGCGGCTGACTGTCCCAATGAGGCATAAGGAGAAGTGGATTCTGCAGGCGGTGTCTCTGGTACTGGTGGCCCTAGTCTTCCTGCCGAACATGGGGCTGTGGGCTCTGTACCACGAGCAGCAGCCAAAAGGCATGCCCGGGAAGTCGGGAGCAGCATGGTCTCCACGGTGGGACAGGTGAGTGCCTTGGGTGTGGTGGGGCTAGGTGGGGCCATCTGATTTCACTTCAAACCTTAAGCTCCTTCTCTCTCCTCCTCCTCCTGTCGGTGTCCTCAGAGGCAGCCCCTGAAGACTCTGCACTTTTTTCCATTCCTCCCCCACCCAGATGGGGTAAATTGAGGCTCCAAGGACAGGGATTTGTCCACTAAGCAGAGTCAGAATTAGAACCCAGGGCCCTTAGTGCCCATTATGAAACTCTTATTTCTATTTTCCATACTTTACAGTTTGCCTGCCTTTCCGTTGCCCTCTCCTGTCCTCTGACCTTGTTCTCTTTCTGGGTAGTACCCTGTTTGCACAAGCCTGTATCCCCAGGGTGTGATTCTTTCTGTAGGACCGGTTCCCCCATCACTTCTGCTCCCCTCCCTCACCCCCACCTGCTGATCCTGCTGTTTTTACTCAGGTCAGTCCCTTTCATGTTTTGCCATTTGCACAGGGACCCCTGGAACTCCCTGCCCCTTTTACCTATTCTTTACCTGTCCTATTTCTGTCTCAGATCCTGTGAATTCCTTGGGGAGTGAGTGCAAAGATCCTCTTGGAGCTTTTGGTCCCTTGGATGGGGTGAAAGGTCAATTTCTGGTTCTTGAGGAACTTGCCACCTTTTATCCTCTAGGAGTATAGAGGTGTCCAGGTAGAGGGATCCCCAAAATTTCCCAGAGCGCTGTCCCCTGAGGGCAGAATGCCACATACATTCCTTCTCTACTTCTTTCTGATAGGATGTGCTATTTCTTGCAGCCCGAACTGTGATAATAATTGTTTTTGCCTCTTTGAAACTCACCCATGTCTCACGTATGTGTACCTGCATATGGAATAAATGATGATTTTTCTTCATGTGCATGTGTGTGCATGTTCAGATCATGGCTCTTGAACTCAGGCCCTGGGTGTTTTCCTTTAGTTGTTTTTCACTCATGGCTGGTATTCTACCACCTAATCCACAGCTCCACTTTTGGCTTTCTGGTGGTTCATTAAAGATAAAAGTCCTACAGACTTTCCTGGGTGGGCTGGCTTAGAACTAGGATTCTTAGATCTCAGCTTCCTGAGTAGCTAGAATTACAGGTGTGAGTTACCAGCTCCTGGCTTGGATTTACATTTTCCTGCACAATCACATCACTCTACCTCTCTCACCTCCTGGCAAATCTATGCATGCTTGAATTGCTTTGTATATTGGGACATTTCAGATTTGCTTAGGGGATTTTTGTGGTCCCATGGGAAGTGGATAATGTTCATATCAGGGTTGGCTGCCCTCAAGGGAAGAGGCTGACTTTTTGAGGTTGATTGGTTTTCCTTTCTCCTCAATGTCAGGCCGTTGCCTGGCCTTTCTGGTATCTTGAGCACAGACAGTTCTTTGCCACAGGGGGGATCAATTGGAGCTTAGCAATTACCCTAGTTAATTGTTGCAAACCATCCAAGAGGAGTTGGCTTGATCTTTCTGGTACATCTTAACTGTTCAGAAACTAAGGAAAGTTAGCAAGGTCCTTTCCTAAACCCTGAGTTCAAACCCTGATAGCCTGCCTAGCCTTTTCCCCCTTAAATTCTGTGTCTTGTATGTTTTCCTTTCTTGAAATCTCCTTCAATTCCTATCCTGTACCAGTATCAGGGAGAAGAGGCCAGGGCTGTGTTTGGCTTTGTCATTAACTTGCTGTATGTGCTTATCATCCACCAACTCCTTCTCTTGGTTGAGTTGCCAGCATTCTGTGATGTGATCAGTGAGTGGACACAGGTCTACTGCTTTTTCCTGTGGTATTGTCCCTGACAGCGTCCCTAGGTTCAGGGGTTCTATATTGGCAAAGCCCCAGGCAAAGGGGGTGTGTCCTGCCCAAGTGCACGTCTCCTGTGGAATAGCTGTGACCAGGTCTAAAAGAGCTCTTGACAGTCTGCCTTTTCCTAAAGAAAGCTGTCATATTTCAGTTGAGGCAGGTGCCAAAGAAGTTCTGATTTTCATCTCCTATAGACTTAGATGTGTAGAGAGAAGGTCAAAGTTAACTGCCAGTTTGGCCTGAGCTTTCAAAGAAAAGTACTCACATGTACAAGAAGGTATTGATTGAATAAAGCAGTCTTTGGGGCAGAAAGAGAGGAGAGCAACAGCTGGATGGATGCTCCTTGGAACACACCTGCAGTGTGTGGATAGCTCAGGGGGCAGGTTTTATTCCTGTTTAATTTCTTTTTCTCTGGAATAGCATAAAGAAGAGGAGGAGGAGGAAGTGGGGAATGGGATTGGTGTTTCAAGGGTTGTCAACTGGCTGTTCTTCCTTTACAGAAAATTTCTCCTTCCTGGGTGCAGCAGAAGAGCTCTTTTGCAATGATAGGCTTTTCTAGGTGCTATAAGGTTCAGCATTCAGCTGCTGCCTTTCAGGAAGATCCTGCCAAATTTCCACACAGCCCTTTTGTGTTCTACTCTCTTTGCAGAGGAAGAGCCCTGGGCTTGGCCTTCCCAGTTAGTTCCTTGTTTGAATGGCAGTTGGCCTTGAAGGAAGAGGCTGACTTTCTTCCAGTCTTCATTCCACACTATCCCTGTGCATGCATGCAACGCATCAGGCTGCTGTCTGGGAAATCTGCTATCTGAAGCACTCTGCGCTGTTATGAATGGTTGACCAGTTGGTTCTAAGCTCAGTCTGTCACTCTGGTAATTGTTGAGAACCTTCCCACAATACCTCCTCATTGATCTTCCTCGTAGAAGTAACCACAGAGGCTCTGGAGGGAAGACTTGACAGGACTTTTGTCCAAAAAAAATTAGGTTCCTTGTGGATTTGAGAGAAGTTTATCTGAGGGCAATGAACCCACTATTTGAACAGTCCTCTTTAACTCTTTGATTCTTCCACTGAAGATTAAAAGAGCACTTAGCTGTCATTTGCTAGAATGTAAGTCACAGAACTGCCACCTAGTTCATCCTGAGTGTGACTCTGGAGCTAGGCAGGACATCTGATTTATAAAGGACACATAATGGTCACATCTGAATTTGTTGTGGCCACACCTTTCTCTACCCATACCCTAGATAAGGCCTACCCCAGGCCCAGATGCCCTCTCTCTGCTCATTTCTAGCTCCTTCTCAGCTCTTTCCTTCCCTTCACCTTCCCAGTTCCCTTCTCTTTCCTAGCTCTCTCTTTTCCACCTTACCCAGATGCTCTCTTTTCTAGCTCTTTTCTCTCTCTTTCCCAGCTCTCTCTTTCCCAGGCCTTTCCCAGCCATGTGGAGGTCCATAGTGGCCTGGTGCCAGCCGGAACAATGAATAATCCTACACCTTACCTGAAAAAATAAATAAAGGACACATAATGCTTCTAGGGTTTCTGAATTCATGTGGTCAGACAGCTGGCTTCTCAGAAAGCTGCAAACCAAGTAGGAAAGCCAGCCGTGACGCCATCTTTCTTTTTCTTTTAATTTGTGGCTTGCTCTCATTACTATCCCCCCTGCTTATCTGCCTAACACTTGGTTTAATTCTAGAATCTGTTTCATATTTCAGGCGTGGGAACTGGTTATTAAAAGCCCACATTAGGAAACTTGATGCGGTCCCTTCCTACTTCTGAGCCATAATCTCTGGTGAGAACTGACTTAATTGGATAATAGCTTCAGTGGAATGGAAATTGGTGGGATAATGGAGTACCAATGACTTTAATTTTCAAGGATCAGGAGTTTTCCTCATATCAGAGCTGAACTTTATTTTTATCACATGCAAAAATTAATACTTTCCTCTTCACCCCGCCTCCCTACTTCCTTTCATTCTTCTCAGCAAAATCGCACCCATCAGAAAGTTAAGTGCTTGGAAATGTAGCCTGGAATGATTTCTGTAATTTTCTTCATAGGGGCTGGTGGCCTTAGATTGCTAATCTCTGCCTGCTTAGTGTGGTGAAATCTGATGTCATTTGGGAAGGACTGTTGATTTAGCCAAGCAAATCTCTGTGTGTTGTTGTTTTTCTTGGCTTGCTTCTACCAAGGAGCCCCACTGATGATAGTCTGGGGAGAGAGGCCTGGTTTCTGGTCTTCTTTCCTGCACTAAACTCCCTCAGTGACCTTAGGAAAGTGGTTTAACTACTCTGGACTTGGATTACTCCTTTGTGAAGTTAGTTTAAATTCCAAAGGAGGAAAGGCGAAAATGTATTAGAATGGTGTTTCCTCTCCTGTGGTCAAGACAGATATTATTAATCCATCTCTCCCCTCCCATGGCTAGAACAGACATTACTAATTAAGTCTACTAAGCCTGGAATCAGCTGGTCTCAAACTAGTTCTCAATACTGCTGCTCAAGTGAAGTTAATGATGGAGTAATTCTGGTGAGGTAAGAAATAGATATTTTTGACACAGGGGAACAAACTCAGTGGTAGTACTCACTAGACCATATGTGGCAAATGAACTATACAAGTTTTGGATGGGAAAGGGAAGGAAAAACTGGGAGAAGGTGAGAGATGGAGTGATATTGCTAAAAAGAATCGTACTTTTTTTTCCAACTAAAATAATTATAGCCCGTCTGCACATCACCTTTATACTAACAATAATTATTTTAAATGACATAGGTCTTTGTTAGGACTTTCTATCTCTAAGGTCCTGTGGTTCTGAGTTTAGCAGCACATATTGGAAAGCTTTGGACTTTAAGACTTCGAATGTAATCTTTGAGGAGGCCCTAACTTGAGAGCTTGTTCATATTGTAATACCATCTCTCAGGTTTTGGTCTAAAGTTGTTCAGCCTTTAATCTGTTGGCTCTGGTGCGAGATAACAGATAAGGGAATCAATAATGGAAAAGCAAAGGCTTATTGAAAAGAAAACCATGTAGCAATGATTAGGTAACCATTTAATTATTTCTTGTCCACAGTCAGCTGTTATATTGAGATGGCATCAAGAATATCATCACTGTGTAAAGAAATACCTGGAGGTGAACTTGGCAGCTGGAAATATGTCCTGTACTACCTAATTTTCCCTAATGATATTTGAGTTGTGTGAGCCAGTTGTGTGCGTGTCTTAAGTATTTTGCGTATACCTGACCTTTGCATCTTATATTTGGGTCATAGTCAGAAAGAGAAAGACTTAAATGAGACTTTTGCTTCTCCAACAACCACAATGGCATGGGGAATGGAGGTAGCTTATCTAGCCTTTGTAGCATGTACAATTTAATGGGGAAAGGATGTAGCCTGTTGCGGTTCCTGTGGCTAAGAAGTGCATCATGGCCTCAGTAGGTGGAGATGTCTTGACACTGTGTTCTTTAAGTACATAGCACATGGTGTGGCACTTGGAAAACTGGATTTTTGCTGAGTGAGTGTTAAAGTGGAGGGAGGTGCTTGAGAAGTCACTAGTCCATTATGGGAATAGGCAGCAAAAGGGACATCACATACTCGAGTTCTCACAGGAGGAATGCAGACATGAACACAGTGCTCTCCAAGTCCTCTGTGTTCTGCTGCAAAGACTTTCTTCCCTCCACATACTAGATCCATGTCTACTGTTATTTCCCTCATGAGTCAAATTAGCATGCCTCAGTTTTGGTAGCCAGTACCTAATTACACCATTTGGCTGCTAGAACCTCCCCACTCAACACACACACACACACACACACACACACACACACACACACACACACACACACACACACACACACACACACCCCAGTCTTGGAGCTTATACTCAGGGCTTGGGAGCTGTCCCTGAGCTGTTTCGCTCAAGGCCAGTGGTGTACCATATGAGCCACATCTCTGTTTCCCACTGGGTTCCCTACCCGCTTTGGTACTTAATTGGGCATCAGAGTTTCATGGTCTTCTTGCATGGGCTGGCCTTAAACCATGCATGATCATGAGATCTTTTTTTTTTTTAATGATCATGAGATCTTAGCCTCCTGAGTAGCTAGTGATACCTGACTATTTTTGCAGATCCATTTTTGTAAATTTTCTTTCCAGCCTTTTACTTAATATTATTTTTGATGGTACTGGGGTTTGAATTCAGTGCCATGCATTTGCTCACTTGCTTGCTTCATCCACGCCTCCAGCTTGCAGTCTCTCTCTCTCTTTCTCTCTCTCTCTCTCTCTCTCTCTCTCTCTCTCTCTCTCTCTCTCTCTCTCTCGCTTGCTCTCTCACTCACTCGCTCAATCCTTTTCTCTGTCTCTCTGGTTATTTTTATATGTATTTTATTATTAAAATACTGTATAGGGGGATTACAGTTACATAAAGAAGGTAATGAGTACATTTCCTATCCAGTATTGTTGTTACCTCCTCCTTTGTTTATCCCCTGCCGTCCCTTCCCTCCCCACCTCCCTCAGCTACCCCCATCTTCCTCTACTCCCCCCAACGGAGTTGTTAAGTGTCTTTTACATCTCATTGTTACAATGGGTCAACCTGTATCCTTATTTAAGCATTTTCTTATTTCCCTTACCTCCCCAAATTACAAAAATGTATATACAAAATGCAGGGCACTGGAATCAAATACAGTGAAAACGGCGGGGAGGGGGGGAGAACAAAAAAACATAGTACATTATAAATATATTAATAACAATAGCAAGAAAGGAAAAACCACTGTGTCCCTATCATGGGGTTCCTTTCACTTAACATCCTCTTATATGGTCATATGTACATAGCTTTTGACCTTTTCTGCTTGTTCTAGACATATACTAGTTATTGCAAATAAGGGAAACCATAGGACCTATGTATCTTTGGGCCTGGATTACCTCACTTAATGAATTACCTCACTTAATAAATTTTTTCCAAGTCTTCCATTTCCTAACAAATGGGGGCAATGTCATTCTTTCTGATGGAGACATAGAATTCCATTGTGTGTGTACACACACACACACACACACACACACACACACACACACATATCACATTTTCTTGATCCACTCATCTACTGAGGGGCATCTGTGTTGCTCCATATCTTAGCTATGTAAATAATGCTGTGATAAACATAGTTGTGCTGTTTGCTGGTTATTTTCTGAAATGAGGGTTCATGAGTGTTTCTACCCTTGCTAGCCTTAAACTGTGATCCTCCTACTCTCAGTCACCTGAGTTGCTAGAATTATAGGCACTTGGCCTGTAATTTTAAAAAAATGTGGTTATATTGAGGATTAAACTTGGGGCTTTTCCCTTGCTAGGTAGGAACTTAGCACTTTCTCCATGCCTCTAGCCTTATTTTGTATTGGTTATTCTTAAGGTAGGATCTCATTTTATGCCTGCGCTGTGAACCTGCTGCTTCCTATGTCACTGGGAAAGATAGATATGTGCCATTGTGATTCTTCCATGGCTGAGATATCAAGCATGCCCCACTGCTTCAAGTCATTAGTTGAGATGAAGTCTCTCAGATTTCTTGTGTTTGTTTTTTGACTGAGGCTGGCCTCAGACTCTGATCCTTCAGTCTTTACCTCCTCAGTTGCTAGGATTACAGGCCCGAATCACCATGCCTGGATTACTTTTAAAGTAAGGGAAAGTAAAATAACCTGAAGTTAGAATAACCTGAAGGGATTCAAGAGGAAAGTAGAGAAAGTAAATCACATGTGCCATGTGGCACTGTCGCTGCTATGCATGGAAAGTAGGGCCACTTCACTATCAGGTGCAACTAGTGAATTGAGCCAGGCAGGCTTAAATGAGTAAGAAGACACACAAGGTCTAGTTGGCTTCAGGTATGGTATGATCTGGAAGTTTGTAGTACTGTCAGGGCGTGGGCTTCTTCTAAGTTCTCTTGGTTCTGCCTTTATATTAGACTGAACACTCTGTACTCCCCATGCCCCTCCATACCTTGGTGGTAAAATATGATAACACTTTTTGACCTTATATCCATACCCAGACCCTAGAGGAGAGAATCTATCTCTGTTGCCTCTGTAGAAAAGACATCTTAGCATGATCTGTTTAAATCTTTTATTTTATTTTTATTGTGAAAATACTACAGAGGGGTTACAATTACATGGGCAAGGTAATGAGTACATTTATTACCAAGCTTTCTTGCCTCCTCCTTTGTTTCTCCTTCCCATCCCTTCCCATCTCCCCCCACTCCGCCATCCCCCCACGCCAAAGTTGTAAAGTTCATTTTTCGACATAACATCTTGTACAATCTTATTGGTCCACTTTGGATCTGATGTGTTTATTATGATAGGATTCATTCACAATCACTAGTCAGGAAGATGGGCTGTGCTGGGTGACTTATCCTACTTAGAGCTAGGGATGGGATTGGGCCACCTCAGTCATATGGAAAGAGCATTTACACAGAGAAGAAGCTGGCTACTCCTGCTTGTGGTGGTGGGAAAGATAGTTGAGAAGAGGCTGACAGATGTCCATGTCAGAGCCCTGCTGACATCGTGGGGATTAAACTTGACCCTCAAAATGCCACCACTTTGCCACTCTGGCCCTGTCTTTGTGGAGTGTCACGACCACCTCGACCAGCAAGGAAGACGCGACACCGAGCTCTTCTCTCTGCAGTTTATTCAGGACCTTTGAGTAATCTTCTGACCCCAACCCCGGGGAGAATTCCCCACAGCCTTAAGTACCCGATGGGTAGCCAACCCTGATATGCCATGTGGGATCCACCAATAGGCTCAGGTGCGCGGAAGCAAGCCAGATCCTTTGCCTTAGCCATATAAGGAGTTGTTTACCACAGAGAGCACTCACCATCGGGAAGGCGGAGGGCAGAAGCCGGCGCCATCTTCCAGGTGCGGCCTCTCGCAGCTCTCTACAGTGGAGCACTGAACCTGTATCCTGTAGATCAGCACTCTCTGACACCGCTGGGCTGAGGTGCTAATGGCATGGGCCTCAGTTTCTCACTGGGGAGAGCTTGAGTGTTAGGATTTCCAGCCTTGTTACCTCAAGATGATTAGTTGAAAGCTGTCTTCATTGAGAATTTTCTTGTCAGTTCTGTGGCTGCTTTCCTCTCCCTGCTCTGAGAGCTCCTCCTCTCTCATGTGCATGAAAAGTCAGCTCACTGAAAATCTCTTGAGCTGAAAAAGAGCTTCTGTCTCTCCAACTTCCCCTGCTCTTCCTAGCATGAGGAGGTAGACTGTTCATACTTTGGAAGCTAGAGGAAGCTAAACAATTCCACTTGCTGTGGGGGGGGGGGTGTATTTATGCATGTGTAGCTGGTTCTGCATGTGGCTCTCTTTCTCACTCTGATCTATCCATGCTTTCTGTTTGCTGCCCTCTGCTGAATAGAGATAGGAGAAGGAAGGGGGAAACAAAAAGCAGCCCCAGTTTTTCTTCTTGTTCTTGGGTTTTTAAGAAGTTGAAGCTGTGAATGCTGAATTTTCCTCAGCTTCCTTAGATGATGGAAGACACAACATAAAATACTACTTGTAAGAGTCTTAATGAGGAGGATATATGTAGTAATAACTGGCTGCCATTCATTTAGCCCATCACTTTTGTTTTTTTTTTTGGTCAGTGGTGGGGCTTGAACTCTGGGCCTGGGCGCTGTCCCTCATCTCTTCAGCTCAAGGCTAGTGCTCTACCAGTTGATCCACAGCCCACTTTCTGATTTCTGGTGGTTAATTGGAGGTAAGAGTCTCACAGGCTTTCCTGCCCTGGCTGGATTTGAACCATGATCCTCAGATCTCAGCTTTCTGAGTAGCTAGGATTATAGGCATGAGCCACTGTGCCTGGCTTGTGTGGTTGCCGTGTTTGACTGAGTTCAGGAGGCCAGGCATTTAACCTCCCTAGACCCTCTGTTTCCTGGCCTGTAAATAGAGCTTTACCTGTCTCCCATACCAGCAGAATACAGCTAAAATGGGGCTTGTCAGAGCCAGAAGCCAATGACTCATGCCTGTAATCCTAGTTACTCAGGAGGCTGAGATCTGAGGATATGGTTCAAAATTTGGGAGACTCTTATCTCCAATGAACCACCAAAAAGCTAGATGTGGAGCTGTGGCTTAAGTAATAGAGCACTATCCTTGAGCACAAAAACTCAGGGCCAGCGCTCAGGCAAGCCCCTGTGTTCAAGCCCCAGGATTATCATAGGAAAAACAGAATAGGGCGGGTCTTGTTCATTTTTTGACCCATATCTCTTTCTACCTGGCCTTCCTTGGGGCAGCTGTCACGTGCTGTGGCAAGGGGTGAGTCATCCTTTATCTGCGGTGAGCTGTAGGAAGAGGGTCTTCCAGAGGTGTCGTTCCATGGGTCTGGGTACTCCTGCCTGTTTCTCCCTCCTTCATGCAGTCTCCTCCCTCTGTTCTCTGCTTTCCCCTGGCAGTGGGCAAGGCAGGGGACTGCTTCTGCCACCAAAGCACTGTCAGGGAACAATAGTCCACATTAAGAAGGGCTGCCAGGCACCATGCCAGAGGTATTAAAGGGACATTTGATGACTTTTAATGTGAATCATCAGGTTTTGTACTCTTTCTCTCTGTAGCAGATAAAGGGCAGGAAAGTCCAGGTATGGATTTCTTCCCCCAGCCTTGTGGGGTTCTCCTTGTGGTGTTAATGTGCCTCTTTGACCCCAACCCTGCTTTCAACAATCTCATCTCTCTGTGACATTCCCAATTGGTGTTGGGCTGTGTGTATGTGTGGTTGTGTGTGGTGGCTATAAGACACCATTTTGGGGTCCAGTCATGGAGCCTGAACTCTGGGCCTGGGCACTGTCCCTCAGCTCTTCAGCTCAAGGCTAGCACTCTACCACTTAAGCCACAGCACCACTTCCAGATTTTTTTTCCTGCTTATGTTGTGCTGAGGAATCAAACCCAGGGCCTCATGCATGCAAGGCAAGAGCTCTACCACTGAGCCACCTCCCCAGCCCCTAAGACACCATTTTAGAACACACAATTGCTGCACTCCTTGTCCTGTCCCTCCTTCTCCCTTCCACCCTCCTCCCTCTCCTCTTTGTGCCAGTCCTGGGACTTGAACTCAGGGTCTTGGCACTGTCCCTGAGCTTCCTTTTGTTCAAGACTAGCACACTACCACTCGAGCCACAACATCTCTTCTGACTGTTTCTGTTTCTGTGGTACTGAGGAATCAAACCTAGGGCTTCATGTATGCTAGGCAAGCACTCTACTACTAAGCCACATTCCCAGCCCTGTCAAATCTCTCTTAACCTTTTCCCTGTCAGATGGGCAGCCATCTTTGATTTGAATACACCCCAGTGGGGGGATCTCACTCAGTTTAGCTCAGCAGGGCTTAGGTAATCTGCTGTGGCCCATAGTGACTTAGAGGGTCTTCATCATTTCTGTCTCCTTCTGTATCTTTCCTGGCAGGTAGAATTCATCTATGTCTTTTGGAAATGTTTATAGAATGTAATTTGTACAGCATAGTGGCATGGATGTTATGGTGGGTTTGTCATTTTCCTAAGGCCTTCCCTGGAGTGAAGTAATGTTGAAGGATTCCTCTCAGCAGGACAGCCCCTAGGGTGAGCCTATGGCTAGGGAGAAAGGATTCCCAAGATTTACTCTCTGAACCTTACACTTCTTTTGTCTCTGGCAGCTCTAGTTCCAAATATAACCAGTGTGTTGTCTGTGATCATGTAGTTCAGAGCCTAATATATGGTTTTGTAGATAATACAGTCTCCAGTATAGCCACTCGCTTCTGCCACTGTAGTATGTATATAACCACACACAGTACATTCATCACCTGAATATGCTGTTTCAATAAAGCTTTATTTGCAAACCCCTATTCTGATTTCTTCCTGGTAGAAGTCCTGCATTGTGAGGTGGGGGCCATCCTGAACTATTTGACTCTGGGTAGACCCTTGACCTGGGAGAGCCTCTGTGTCCTTATCTGTATGTTGTGTGACTTGGGAGAGTGAATTCTAATGTTCCTGCTTTAGCCCTGGGATCTCAGTGAAGCTCTGAGTTCTCTACTGCATCTGGCCCAAACCTTGATTCTGACTCCGCCCATTTCCCTCCTCTTACCCTATCCTAGCTTTCCTGGATCCCTGCTCAATGCTCCTAGCTCTTCTCCCCACTTCTGCTGGAATCTCAGTCCATTTTTAACACCCAGCCAGAGAATGCATTTATGAGTAAAATCAGAGGCTCCTATCTCTTTTCTAGAATTCATTAGTGCCTTGCAGCTACTGCTCAAGTTCAAGCTCCTGCCTTGTCTGGCCCTTTTGTACCCCTCCAGCTTCATTTTGTGTGTGTTGGTTGTGTTCACCATCACACTCCAGCCTGTTGGCTGTCTTACACAGGGGGCTCACTTCCTACCTTAGGTTTTTGCTCAGAGAATGAATGAATGCTCTTCCTAACAACTTTGACTTAGTTCTCTTCACCTTTGAGGTTTCAGCTCTAGTCACCTCAGACAGCCATTTTTTTTTTCTGGTCGTGGGGCTTGAACTCTGGGCCTGGGTGCTGTCCCTCAGCTCTTCAGCTCAAAGCTAGTGCTCTACCACTTGAGCCACAGTGCCACTTCTGGCTTTTTTTCTTTTTGCTTATGCGGTGCTGAGGAATTGAACCCAGGGCCTCAGGAATGCAAGGCAAGTGCTCTACCACTGATCCACTTTCCCAGCCCCCTCAGACAGCCTTTGGTGTTGTTATTGTTAGCTTTTTTTGTTTTCATCCTGGGTCCTGAACATTTTTGCTCAAGGCTGGTACTCTTCCACTTGAACTACCAATCCCATGCTGGCTTTTTTGGTGGTTAATTGAAGATAAGAGCCTCATGGGCTTTTCCTGTCTGGGTGATCCCTTAGATTGCAGCCTCCTGAGTAACTAGGATTACAGAAACAAGCCACGGACATCTGTTTTGATAGGCATCTCTTAGAGCTGACATCTAGAAATTCCCTTATCACTCTGCAACATATCTGTGAATGATCCACTGACTAGAATCTGCTTGCTTGTTGGTTTACTTGTTTGTTTTTCTGCTTCATTAGATCGTGAGCACCATAAGATTCAGGATCTCATCTGTCTTATGAACTGATTCTTCCAAAGACAAGCACGTAGTAGCACTCAGTATCTTGACTGTTGTGTTCCTGCTGAGATTCCGTGTGTGTGTGTGTGTGTGTGTGTGTGTGTGTGTGTTTATTGGTGTTGGGGCTTGAACACAGGGCCTAGGCACTGTCCTTAGCATTTCTTTCTTTTTTTGTAAGTCGTGGGGCTTGAACTCTGGGCCTGGGCACTGTCCTTCAGCTCTTCAGCTCAAGGCAAGTACTCTATCACTTAAACCACACTGCTACTTCTGGTTTTCTGGTGGTTAATTGAAGATGAGAGTCTTACAAACTTTCCTTCCCAGGCTGGCTTTGAATTACGATCCTCAAATCTCAACCCCCTGAGCAGCTAGGATTACAGGCATGAGCCACCGGCTCCTGGTTGCCTTTAGCATTTCTTGCTTAAGACTGTGAATCTACCATTTGAGCCATACTCTACTTTTGGCTTTTTCGTGATTAATTGGAGGTAAAAGTCTAATGGACTTGTCTTCCCTATCTGGTTTTGAATCTCTATCCTCGGATCTCAGCATCTTCAATAGCTAGGGTTATAGGCTTGAGCAATGGATGCCGGGCATCCAGGACTCTTTATCTGCTGCTGTTCCCTTGTATGTCATTTGGAAGTCTTTCTGCTCTTGGTGCTAGGAGAGACTGTACACATTCTCCCTCAGGAGGCTGCATTCTTGTGCTTCCATTTCCTCAGGTAAGATCAGATACCTCAGAAGGATGAGCTTCCTGGAAAAGCAGCTGGTTCCTGGCCTGAACTGATTGACTTCCTCTTAAACTGTCCATTAGCATCAATCTGTCCATCCCCTTGGCCTACATGGCTTTGTGGGTGGTGTCTCTGAGTGAGGATCTGTCTAGTTCTCTCCCTTCAGATGGTCTTTTAAGACCATTTTTTACCACCATAATAAAGATGATGTATAGAGGGTTACAATTTCATAATTCAGATGGTCTTTTTAAGCACAAAAGAGTCTCTTTGGGGTAAGATTTTGTTCTTGGAAATGTGGGCCTCTGTTTACTGTGTTGGGGGGAAGGTGTTTGCTGCAGCTATGGTGAAGGTCCTGTGGGACCAGAGGTAGGTCTCTTAAGGAGAAAGGTTGCATCCCAGTGACTCAGTCTTTCCTTAGGCCCCATGAAGGGGTAAACAGATTCACAGATGGAATTGTTTCTTCAAATAAGATCTGTTATACCAGTGGCCCACACATGCAATCATAGTTACTCAGGAGGCTGAGATCTGAGGATCACAGTTCAAAGCCTGGTCAGGTAGCAATGTCCAGTTAGTGTCCAGTTAACACCAAAAAGTCTGAGTGAAAACACTAAGGGACAGCTCCCAGGCCCTGAATTAAAGCTGCAGTAGCAGCACGACACACACACATACACACACAAAGTAACAACCTGTTAAAATTCTAAGACTCAATCCTCAAAATATGACTTTAGTTGGAAACAGGGTGATTGTAAATAACATGGTTAAAGGGTGTTCCTGCTGGAATAGAGTGGGGCCTTAATCCTACACTACTTTGTTGGAAAGACTACCCCTGCAAAGACGAAGTCAGAGATTGGGGTTATGCTTCTTTTTTGGGGGGGGGGGTCCAGTCATGGGGCCTGAACTCTGGACCTGGGCACTGTCCCTCAGCTCTTCAGCTCAAGGCTAGCGCTCTACCACTTGAGCCATAGCGTCACTTCCTGCTTTTTTCTTTTTTTTGCTTATGTGGTGCTGAGGAATTGAACCCAGAGCCTCATGCATGCAAGGCAAGCGCTCTACCTCTGAGCCACCTTCCCAGCCCCGGGTTATGCTACTTTTGGCCAAAGGACACCAAGGGATCCCAGAGGTAGGGATAACTGTCTTGATCTCTTCTAGCTCCTTCTGTTCCTTTTTTAATTCTTACAAATGATCCTTCCTTCCATGGAGGATTAACAAATCCCACTGCCCATATGTGTTCTTTAACTAAAGCCACTCTCCTGATTAAGAGATCTCCATCAACATCATTGTCTGAATATGTGGTCCTTGTGTTTTGTCACTCCACTACAATGTCTCTCAGTTTGATCTGAGTTCCATCTACATTGACACCAACAGTTTTGTTCTGGATCCAAACTAAATTTGGGGGAGTTCTGTGTGGTAGTTACAAAAAACCACTCCCAGGGCTGGGAATGTGGCTTAGTGGTAGAGTGCTTGCCTAGCATGCATGAAGTCCTGGATTCCTCAGTACACATAAAGACAAAGAGCCAGAAGTGTTGCTGAGACTCATGTGGTAGAGTGCTAGCCTTAAGCAAAAGAAGCTCAGGGACAGCACCTAGGCCAAGTTCAAGCCCGAGGACTGGCAAAAAGAAAGAAAGAAACAAACCCAAACACTCTCAGTGTAACAGGGAACACAAATGAGTTGACAGCGCTGTAGCATGCAAGGCAGGACATAGAATAATTCCCCCTGGAAGAGGAGACCAGTGTAATGTTTTACCAAGAAGAGATTATGCTGTGGAGATCTGAAAAGGCTTCTGCAAGTGATAAGATGTTTTTTGTTGTTGTTGTTGTTGTTGTTTTTGATGCAAATACTGAGGTTTGAATGTAGGCTCTGAGTGCTGTCCCTTAACTTTTTTGCTCAAGGCTGGTGCTGTGCCACAGCTTCATTTCTGGTTATGTGGTGGTTCATTTGAGAAAAGAGTCTCATAGACTTTCCTGCCAAGGCTGGCTTTGAATCAAGACCCTCAGATCTCAGCCTACTAAGTAGCTAGGATTACAGGCATGAGCCACTTGTGCCTGCCTAAAGTAGTGAGTAAATTTTAAGGTAGTCCTTAAGAAGATCAAGACTGTAGTCATGTGTATGCAGTATGACTGGGCCTCTCACGTGGTAAGAGGGGGCCTATTCCAGCTATAACGGGTGAGGCAGAGTCACTGAACGTTCTGTTACTATCTGCTAGAGAGTAATTGCAGTGGTGGGTAAGGGACCAGGCACAGTGCTTTGATGACTGGGCTATAGAACCTGGACTTCAGGAGGCAGGGAGGCAGGAGGCAGTGAGGGAAGGTTTTTTGTTTTGTTTTGTTTTTGTTTTTGTGTGTGTGTCGATGTGTGTGTTTTAATCATCCCCCATATTGGTATTTATTACATAAACAACATTTCTAGCCAAAACAAGTAACAACTTCAGTAACTGAATTCCCAATGACCCATTAGCCAATCCAGAAAACAAAAAAGCCATAATGACAAGAAGAAATAAAATTAAAATTGAAAAGCACCTTTTCCTTGTTGTATTTAGGTCTCTGACCTTCAGACCTGTTGTACTGCTGCCAGACAGTTAATTTCAGACATGACCTTGAGAGCCCAGTAAAGGCCATGTGGTACCTTTCAGACTGCCTTCCTTACTACCCCTTGTCTCCTTGCCTCATTCTCATTCTGCCTTAATACCAACCTTTCAAGACCTCTGTTTTGTCTGGGTTTGATCCAGACATCACTGTCCTAGTTATATGTGTTTAGATATATTATTTATTGATTTATTTATTTGGTGCTGGTCCTGGACTTGAACTCAGAATGTAGGCGCTCTCCCTAAGCCTTTCTGGTCCAGGCTAGAGCTTTATCACTTGAGCCACAGTTCTGTGTCTGGGTTTTTGATGGGTAATTGGAGAGAAGAGTCTCATGGACAGTTAGCAAAATGAACTCCCTACCCATAGCTTAGTACACTCCTTCCCTTCTCCACGGCTTAGTATGTTCCCTTCCTAGGCAACACCAGGCCCACTTGGTAAAGGCAGTAAATAATCAGCCTCCAACACCCTCTACCTTGGGATGGCTCTTCTCTGGAATAGCTACCACCATATAAGCCATGTAAGCAACAAGAGCCTCTTAGAGTGATCTTCAGGTCTGGGCAGTTGAGAGACCCCTTATATACTATTTGGACAGTAGCCATAAATCCTCATCTTCCATTATGAAGCCCGTGGCCCACACTTCCACACCAGGGTCTCTGCCTCCTAGTCCTTTCTAGCCCCTCCTAAACCTCCTAGGTTATATAGGTCACCTTAGACAATAGCTGGTGCTGCTTCTCACTTCTCCCCTGTGAGAAGGTTTCTTGCCGGTTCCTTTCCTGGCAATAAACTTTTCTTTATTCTCTGTACCTGGATGCCTGTGCGGTTTTCTGGGAAAGTCTAATAATCTAGCATGGTCTTTCCTGCCCAAGCTGGCTTTAAAGCATGATCCTCAGATCTCAGCCTTCTGAATAGCTAAGATAACAGGTGTGAGCCATCACTGCCTAGCCTGAATACATTTCTTAATCTCTTTCTTTTGTCATTTCTTTAATTTTTGGGGGGAGGGGGAGTAGAGACGTTCTTCTCCTGGGACTTGAGCTTTGTGCTTGGGTGTTGTCCCTAACCTCTTTTGCTCAAGGCTAGTGCTCTACCACTTGAGTCACAGCTCCACTTCTGGCTCTTTTGGTAGTTAATTAGAGATAAGAATCTCACAGACACTGGGGGCTGGTGGCTCAAGTCTGTAATCCTAGCTATTCAGGAATCAGATCTGAGAATCATGGTTCCTAGTCAACCCGCGCATGGAAGTTCTTGAGACTCTTATTTTATTTTTTATTTTTTTTGGCGATTATAGGACATGAACTCTGGGCCTGAGTGCTGTCCCTCAGCTCTTCAGCTCAAGGCAAGCTCTCTACCACTTGAGCTACAGTGCCACTTCTGGTTTTCTGAGTGTTTATTGGAGATAAGTGTTTCACGGACTTTCCTGGCTTTGAAATGGGATCCTCAGATATCAGCTTCCTGAGTAGCTAGGATTACAGGCGTGAGCCATGGGGCTCTCACCTTTCATGAGACTCTTATCTCCAATAAACCACTAGAAAACTGGAAGTGGCACCTTGGCTCAAGTGGTAGAGCACTCACGTTGAGCTGAAGAGCACAAGGACAATGCCCAAGCCCAGAGTTCAAGCCCCGTGACAGACAAATAAAAAAAAAAAAGAATCTCACAGATTTTCCTGTCCCGGCTGATTAGCACTGACCCTCCCCAATAAAATGGACATAATTATACTACTTAGTGCTTCAGGGGATAGGTTTTAGGATTAAATGAGTTTACACACACACACACACACACACACACACACACACACACCACTTTGAATGGTGCCTGGTGCTTAGTAACTGTGGTAGCGATGCCATTGTTATGCCCAGTGTGGGTTCTCTTAACCTAGACCCTCTGTAGTGGACACACTTTAGAATTCAGAGTCAGGCTTCAACCAGGTTAACACAGAGGATTTTTTTAACTATAAAACAAGAGAATAGACTAATGAGAGATTTGCTAACGAGCCAGTTGGTCAAGCCTGTATCCTAGCGGCTCAGGAGGCTGAGATTTGAGGATGGCAATTGGAAGACAGTCTGGGCAGCAGAAATAGAGATATGGCTGAAGTGGTAGAGTGTTAGCCTTCAGCCAAAGAAGCTCAGTGACAGCACACAGGTCCTCAGTTCAAACCCCCAGAACTGGCACCAAAATAAAAAAAAAAAAACTGTAAAGGACATAGGAATATCAGCTGTAGAAGCAGCCAATATCTGAGTTGCCATCACATGGCTGAGGAAGTGGTTCCAAACACCTTCTGCTCAGGGCCGTGGCAGAGTTCTCAAGAAAGAGTCCGAGTGGGACTTGGAGAGGGGAAAGCCATGCTATTTACCTAGTGGTGGAGAACTTACTGAAAGCTCTGCTAAGGCATAGGGAAGGAAATTGGTGGTGTGAGATGTTGGTGTTGGATGATGTTGATCTCCATCCTGTGCACAGCTAAATAGAGCAGTTGTTCTGTCAGGAGCTGGACCTGGAAAGGCCATGCCTAGCCACCATCCTCCCCCTGAAGGGTCTCACAACATCTGTTTTTCACCACTGTGGTAGTTGGAAGGTCAACATCTGGAATGGCTGTATCGCATTCTGCATAGTGGGCAATGATGGTTGTGTTGCAGCAGAGAAGTAAAATATTGATAATTAGTGGTCTTTGTCAGTGTGAGCTGAGAGAACAGAACTTGAACAGAAGATTTACAGAATCTTTTATTTCTCATATTGGGGAAACTGAAAGTCTGAGCTCAAGGCTGGTAGAGTCAAGGTCATGGTCAAAGTGCTAGTTTATAGCTAATTGCTTTCTTTCAATTAGCAATTAGGGGTGAAGACAGTGTTCAGGGGAGAGCTCCTGTTTCTTCTTTGAAGGCACTAATCCCACTCTTGGCCTCCCTCCTCATGAACTAATCACCCCCAAATTCTGGCACATTGGTGAATTTGGCAGAAGGGACCCAAGCATTCAGTCTGCAACACCCACACAAGTGTTTTTAAAATTAGGAATGTTGGCACAGTGGATACAGTGTGTTGTGGAATAGCCTTGGTTCCCTGTGATCAGACACCTCCCTCCCCCCATGGCCAAAATGTATTCAGACAACACATGAATTGGATAAATAAAGACTATTAATACACATGTCTTTTTAGATCAGACTTTGTTGCTAAATGAATTATTTATGAAGTTATTAATGTTTTAGATTTTGAAATTGAGGCAAAGGTGTGCTTGGCCTGTGGTATTTTTATGACTTTCTATACTCATCAGTCATAGTGATCTCTGGAAATGTGAATAATGCCCCTGGCTCTCCTGTAGGAAACTACGCCTGGTCCCCTCCTCTCCTGTCTTCCCCACCTCTGTTCCCAGCCACATTGACCGCATGAAAACCACCTGCCTCTTACTACATGGAATGCTTGTTCTCCCTCTCTGTCTCTCTCTCTGTCAGTGTCTCTGTCTCTTTCATAGACACTCACACACACACATATATACACAAACTTCTTATTTTTCTGTTTATGTGGTACTGGGGAATTGAACCCAGGGCTTCATGTGTGCTAGGCAAGCACTCGACCACTAAGCCATATTCCCAGCCCACATACAAACTTCGAATTGGTCCATATGGTTCAAAACATTAAATGTAGATAGATGAGGTGGGGTGGGGGGAGAGAATGATCAAATGAATGTGGGGAATGGTCACAGCCAATATATATAAAGGCTGTGAAAAATACAAAGTTTAAAATGCATTGAATAGAACAAATAAAATGGAAAAGAGATGTTAGGAAGAGCAAAAGGACCCTCCCAGCTCCTCACTCCCCCAGGAAAAAGCAAATGTAAAAGGGCAGGAAGAGCATAGTTCCAGGAGGGCTGTGTGGTTGCCGGGGGCTTTGGGGCTGGAAAAGAAAGAGCAAGAGGTGAAACTAGTTTCCAGCAGAGTTGGCTGGAGCGGAGTATGTCAGGGCTGTGTGATTTAGCCTTTGCTAGAGGCCTCCCCCACTTCCCTCCCTCTCCCCTTTTCTCCCCTTCCCTCCCTTCCCTCCCTTCCACTCCTCTCCTCACCTTTCCTAACAAATTCTAGAATCTGGTGACTTATAGAACAAACACCTCATAGTTTCTGTGGGTCAGGGATTTGCACTTTGCTGTATGAAGTGGTCTGGTTCGTGTGAGATTGTAGTCATGATATCTAGCTCTTCATCCTTCTGGGGTCTCAACTGGAGCTGGGTGGTCTGCTTACAGTGTTGTGTTGTAGCTTGATTTCCCTAGAGCAAATGATTCAGGAAGGAGGACGAGATCAAGCTGACAGCTCTATTCCCTCTTTGACCTAAATGTAGTCTCTGAACATGTCCATGATACTTGAAGCTTGCTGGGAACCAAGTGCTGTTTGCTAGAAAACACAGCTACTACCTTCGATAAGAGCTGTTAAGCCTTGGAGCCTATTGATACCCTGTTTGAAAACATTGCTTGGCACCACCACTTTGCATAAGAACCTCCACCACTTTACATAAGAACCTCCACCACTTTACATAAGAGCCACTAAGCCTTGGGCTGGGAAGGTGGCTCAGTGGTAGAGCACTTGCCTTGCATGCCTGAGGCCCTGAGTTCGATTCCTCAGCACCACATAAGCAAAAAGAAAAAAGCCGGAAGTGGCACTGTGGCTCAAGTGGTAGAGCACTAGCCTTGAGCTGAAGAGCTAAGGGACAGCGCCCAGGCCCAGAGTTCAGGCCCCACGACCGGACCCAAAAAAAAAAAAAAAAAGAGCCACTAAGCCTTAAAACTTACCTATGTCCTGTTTGACAGCACTGATTGGCACCTTCTGAAGATTCCCCACCTTTTGGAAGATATAATTTGCAGTTTTGGTGCCTAGCAACCCTATTGACCTGCTGATGCTAATTACCCTGCTCAGCGTGCTATATATACTGCTGTATAAAAAATAAAGTTTGAGACCTTGATCAGAACCCTGTCTTGGTCTCCTTCCTCGTGTCTGGTTTGTCTCTCATTCAGGTCAGTTCCTCTTCGAGCCCTTGTTGACCGACCCCGCGGGCCGGGGCAGAAGCTCTATTCATTTAGTTAGAAATAATACCTGAAATGCTGCCTCTGTGCAGGAAGAGAACCAGACTCCAGCTCTTCAGGGGAGGAGTGTGACAGAATTGGAGGCCATTTGAGAGCCTGTTGTGTGCTTGACATCATGAATGGCACAAGGGATCCAACGTGCAGCCCCTGATGTACACTCTAGAAGTTTACATCTGCCAGAAAAGTTATGCTCTCCTCCATGACTGATCATGAGAAGGGAGACAGACTTCTTAGAGAGGTCTGAGAAAGTTGAAAGCAGAATGGATGGTAGCAGAGGGAGGCTCTAGGGAGGAGCTGGCTCCTGCCTTCATGTATTTGCAGCTTTCTCCTCTGTTTTATTTATTTATTTATTTTTTGTCGGTGTGAGGCTTGAACTCTGGACCTGGGCACTATCCCTGTGCTCTTCAGATAAAGGCAAGGATTCTGCAGCTTGAGCCACAGCACCACTTCCAGTTTTCTAATGGTTTATTGGAGATCAGAGTCTCATGGACTTTTCTGGCCGAGCTGGCTTTGAACCATGATCCTCAGATCTCAGCCTTCTGAATAGCTAGGCTTACAGGTGTGAACCACTGGTGTCAGGCTTACCACTGCTTTTTGTTCATCCTTTGTCCCTCCATTTCTGTGCACTAATTTTATTTTTATGCTGCAGAAAAATAGAAAGCTATTATCTATCCTACTTCATGAGGTTATTTGACTATTGTACCTAATTTGGTTATTGCAATTGAGATATTGTGGGCTTTAGACAGTGGTCAAATGCAAATAAGATTGATTCATTGGTTGTTTGATGGATCGAGTCATTCATTCATTCATTCAGTACATTTATTGTTGTACCAACTATGTAACCAGCAAGATATGTGCCTTACACTCTTGTGGAAGAGACACCTACGTGGTAAACAAGCAAATTAATAAATATGACAGTGGTTATTGGAACTGCGGATTTTTTTGTTGTTGTTGTTTTGTGCCAGTACTGGGGTGTGATCACAGAGCCAGAGTATTTTTGCTTAGTTCTGTTTAAAGGTTGATGCTCTACCATTTGAGGCCCATCTCTATTTCTGACTTTTGGTGGATAATTGGAGGTAAGGTCTCACAGACTTCTCAGGTTGTTTTCAAACTGCCATCCTCACATCTCAGCCTTCTGAGTAGCTAGGATTCCAGGTGTGAACCAGTGGCACCCAACAATTAAGAATACTGTTAAGGAACTAAACAGACTGATAGTAAGTGGTCTCTGAAAAGCACATAAGGTGAAGAGAAACCCTTTTTCTTTCCAAAGGTTTAAGTCTGCTGAGATCAACCAACTGGAGACAAAGATATACTCATCCTATTTTGTAGTTGGAAGAACCATAGGAGGTGATCAACCCACAATCCAGTGAGATTTAAAAACAAAAATCACTTCACCTATACTCTGCACCATGGAGTTGGGGAGTATAGGTAATTTAGAGGGATGGTAAATGATTTTTAGGTAAAAAGAGCAGTATTTGCACTTTGTCAGAGAACCACGAGACAGGTAGGTACAGAGAACAAAGGTAGGTTTATTGCTGGGAGGGGGGCTGGCAAGACCCCTTCTCACAGGGTAGCAGTGAGAAGAATCATCTGGTATTTTCTGAAGTGACCTGTATAACCTAGGAGGATTAAGAGGTGATACAAGTGACTAGGAGGTAGTGACCCTGGTGTGGATATGAGGGTCAGGGGCTTCATCATGGCAGACTAGGCTGCTGTCCAAATAATAGATAAGAGGCCCTGCATCTGCCCAGACCTGAAGGTCACACTAAGGGGCTCTTGTTGCCTTATATGGTTGTAGCTGCTCCAGAGGAGTGCCATCTTAAGTTTGTGGAGGCTGATTATTTACTGTGTTTTTAAATGGGCCTAGTGTTGCCTAGGAAGGGAGCATGCTCAGCTGTGGAGAGGGGAAGGAGTGTATTAAACTATGGGAAGGGAGCTCATTTTGCTAACATAGGGAGTCTGGGACAAGGTTCCCATAGGCTGTGGGGGAGGTAGTGACAGGCTCTGAGAACATGGGGACAGAATTTTACTAGGAATAAAACTTTCTTACTTGGCAGATAAATCTCAAGGAGTCCCTGGAGCTGCTCTAGAAGAATAGATAAAAGGTAGACATTGGTAGCTCATGCCTATAATCTTAGCTAATGTGGAGGCTGAGATCTGAGGATCACAGTGTGAAACCAGCCCAGGCAGAAAAATCTGTGAGACTTTTCTCTCTGTTTAACTATTAAAAAGCCAGAAGTGGAGGTATGGTTCAAGAACAGCAGAGTTGAGGAAAAATGACAAGTGAGAGCACAAGGCCTTAAGTCCAAGCCCAAGTACCAGTATCAATTTTTTTAAAAAAGATGTGAATAGACTCCTGTCTTGAAAAAAACAGGAAAAGGCAGTACTGGAAGTATGGTTCAAGTGGTAGAGTACCAGTCTTTGGTAGAGTACCAGCCTAGCAAGCAAAGGCCCTTGACAGTTGAAACTGTAGTAGGTACTATCAAACCATTCTTTCAAACTTCATTTTTTTTTTGGTGGGGTCCAGTTGTGGGGCCTGAACTCTGGGCCTGGGCGCTGTCCCTCAGCTCTTCAGCTCAAGGCTAGCGCTCTACCACTTGAGCCACAGCACCACTTCCGGCTTTTTTCTTTTTGCTTATGTGGTGCTGAGGAATCGAACCCAGGGCCTCAGGCATGCAAGGCAAGCGCTCTACCACTGAGCCATCTTCCCAGCCCCTCTTTCAAATTTCTTTAGAATGCAGAATAGAGAATATTGTAGAGTGGTTAGAGTGTGGGATCATTCATTACCCTCCTTTCATGTCAGCCCTGACCCCTTCCCTCCTTCCCTCCCCTTCCCTCCATGCCTTCCTTCCTCTGTCTCTTTTTTGGTTGTACTAGCATTTGAAGTCAGAGCCTGCTGCTTACTATTCAGTTGCTCTACTACTTGAACCATGCACCAACCCACTTTCTGAGCCTTTCTGAACCTCAATGCCCTTATCTGTATAATGAGGACAATTATCTCTGAGCTCTATAATTTGGAGTATTTTCAGGAAAATTTTATAAGAATAGTTGAAGTAATAGATATGAAAACACCTTAAGAGCATTATTGATGAGAAGGAGCACATCTTTTTTTTTTAATACATTTTTTATTGTACAAATGCTGTACAGAGGGGTTGAGTTACATGAGTACGGTAATGCGTACATTTCTTATAAAGCATTGCTGCCTCCTCCTTTGCTTTTCCCCTACCATCCCTTCCTTCCCACCTAGACAAATACACTCCATAACCCCCACACCCCCTACCCACGCCTAAATTGTAAAGTTCATTTTTCAACATAGTGTCTTGTACATCTCATTGTTACAATGGTTCAACCTGTATCCCTATTTAAATATTTTGTTTTTTCCCTTTCCTTCCCCAAATTAGAAAACTGTATATACAAGATACAGGGCATTCACATCAAATACAGTGAAAACAGGGGGTATACCTTGGGGGAGTAACATACAAAGAAACAAAAAAAAATCACATGGTACATTATAAATACGTTAGAAACAATAGCAAGAAAGAAAAAGACAAAACTTGTGTCCCTATCTTGGGGTTCATTTCGCTTGACATCATCTTATTTGGTCATATGTACATAGCTTTTGACCTTTTCTGCTTGTCCCTGACATATACTAGTTATTGTAAGTAAGGAAAACCATGGGACCTATGTTTCTTTGGGCCTGGCGAGAAGGAGCACATCTTCACTCCAGATTTATCCTTTGTGTCCTGGGCTTTTTTTTTTTTTTTTTTAACTTTTTTTGGCTTTGATAATTGGATGCTCTCAGATGAGATCTCCTGATGTCAGGTTAAATCCATGTTGCCTTACAGGTGGGTGGCTTGTTCTAGGATTTGTCCTAGTTTAGCAACAGTGGTGTTCCAAGGAAATGAAAAAGAAATGAATTTAGGCTGCTCCTGCAAGAGTCTGTGTTACAGGAAGCTCAGCAAAAAGGAGATGGTGTCTGCTATCTCTGCTGGCTTCTTAGAGACAGTGTGTGGCACCAAAGCCCTGGTGCTGGGTTATCCTGCATGTCACCAGTGGCACTGAGAGCATATTGTACCTCTTTTCTCATTGATTGATTGGTACTGGTACTGGGGCTTGAACTCAGGGCTTCCCGCTTAGCTTTTTGCACATTACTAGTTCTCTCCTACTGGAGCCACACTTCTACTTCCCAGAGATTATGGCTTTTTCAGAATGCTACTCCAGTCAGTCTTTGTACCCCAGCCCTTCTTCACCTCTGGCATTGTGTAGCAGTCACTATCAATTTGTGACTGGTCAAGTGCCTGCCATGTTTCTGAAAAGGACAATCAAGATGTCAGGGTGTTCGCCCATCTCTGCCCTCAGGGCTAGGCATCAAGGCTGGGCTGTTACAGTGGAGCAGAATGGCAAGACCTGATGGAAATAACCCCCCCCCCATACCTTGGGGAGAAAACAATTGAAGCTCCTAGCTAGCAGGTGCTAAGCTGAGTTGGGTTTGATTTCTGTCTTCAGAACTAGAGAAAGCAAGTATAAGCAAATATATGGAGAAGCAATAGTGCTTGGGGCATTGGTGAGAAAAAGGTTGCAGGCAGAGTAGCTTCTCCCACCCAGGCTTGGCTGGAACTCAAAACTCATGTTGTTGTACGCCTGTTGCAGGACCCCCACCAAGAAGATCACTTCAAAAGCAAGGCTTTATTCAGGCGGGCTGCAGCTCCAGCTTTGTCCCACACACTGACTCAGCAGAACTTAGGAGGAAGCCTCAAGCTGAAATTTCACAGTGTTTATAAAGGCAAAAACTACAAAGGGATAAAAGGAGAAGAAAAGAAGAAATCACAGACTGACAAATTTAAGGCAACAAGAGGTGTCAGCAGGGCATTCCAAGGCAATAAGGTGTTGTAGGGAGTTATCAAACTGGCTGGGTCTTAAAGGGCATTCCAGAGCAGTTAAATCTTAGCAGGGAGTTTCCTGGCCAGTTGGGTTCTGATAAGCTGTAGCTGGGATAATTGGTGGTCTGGGTTTATTCACAGGGTCTGTTTATCTTGGGCCAGCTTGGTCATCTCCTGAAGTTTGTGGGGACCCAAGGCCAGCTATAGTACAAAGTGGGGCCTGACTTCAAAGTAGCTTTGTTCAAGTAATCTATGGTTTAGCAGTTTCAGCACAAACAAGACGGTTTCTGAAATTCAGGTGGGCCCAAGGTTAATATGAGCAGCAGAAGGTATACTGCTTCTAAACGAAGCCACTTTTAACTCTTCAATGTCTCATATCCACACTAGCCACTTCCATATCCCAGGACAGTTCTTGTGTCCTGGGTTCCTCTTCCCTCACTCCCTCCCTTCTTCCCTTCCTCCCTTCTTCCCTTCCTCCCTTCCTCCCTTCCTCCCTTCCTTCCTTCCTTCCTTCCTTCCTTCCTTCCTTCCTTCCTTCCTTCCTTCCTTCCTTCCTTCCTTCCTTCCTTCCTTCCTTCCTTCCCTCCTCCCCTCCTCTTCCCTCATCCCCTTGCCCCCTCTCCCCTTCCCCTTTCCTTCCTTCCTTTTTTTCCCCTTCTGGAGTTGAGACTAGAACTCCAGGCATCACTTTGTCAACCTAGCTTTTTTTCTCAAGGCTGATGATCTCCCACTTGAGCCACACCTGCACTTCCAGCTTTTTTTCTGTTTCATTGGAGATAAGTGGCTCATGGACTTTTCTGAACAGACTGCCTTTAAATCATGATTGTCAGCCTTCAGCCTCCTGACTAGCTTGGATGACAGGTGTGAGCCACCAGTACTGATCTAGCTCTACTTTCTTTACCAGTTCAATCTAATCCATAACTTTTAACACTCTGAGTTTGGGTGGTGGCCAGTGTCAGATTCACCATAGGCCTGAGCCCCCTTCCTTCCACTCTGAGAATCTCTTAACAGTTGGCCATCTGATATATTGGTGGATCTTCCTCTTCGGTGGTGCTGGGGATCTTGCAATGGGACAGTCCATATGGGGTGACATGTCATCACTTACTGATGTATTCTGACAGTGCCTTAATTTCATATTTTTTAAGGAGCCTCTCCCTGCCTTCCAGCAACTCAACACTGGATCCCACAAAACTGGCTCCAGCCTCAGTGATGGCTGTGATTCTTCTTGCCTGGTGCCTTCATGGTCTGCAGAGGTGTCAGGAGCCAGCAGCTGAAGAGCAGTCTGCAGCTTTGAATGAGGTGATGTACAGATTACTCCTCAAACTCTTTCTGTACCTAAGTGTGTAACTTTAGCATGCATTTCAGTGCACTTTTTTTTTTTTTTGGTCATGGAGCCTGAATTCTGGGCCTGGGCACTATCCCTCTAGTCTTTTTTTTTTTTAATAATTTTTTATTGTGAAAATACCGTACAGAGGGGTTAGAATTACATGAGCAAGGTAATAAGTACATTTCTTATCAAGTATTGTTGCCTCCTCCTTTGTTTTTCCCCTCCCATCCCTGCCCTCACATCTCCTTATCCCTCAGATCTTCATCTCAAGGCTAGTGCTCTGCCATTTGAGCCACAGTGCCCCTTTTGGCGTTTTCTCTTATGTGGTGCTGAGGATCAAACCCAGGGCCTTATGCATGCAAAACCAGCACTCTACCACTGAGCCACCTTCCCATCCCCTCAGTGCACATCTTAAAATGCAACTTGTAGTATTTGAGGCACAAAAATGGTGTTTACTCTGAATTCTAAGATTCCTAAATAGTTAACTCATTTATGCCCCAGAAATTGATATCATTACCTCAACTAAGGAAATGACTAATAGTATTAGCCAATAGATGAATTCAGGCCCACTGAATTTAACATCAGAAGCAATGCAGAGGCACAGAGGCTTGTAATTAGGGTGGATGCTAGTCTCTCATGCCTGTAATCTTAGCTGTTGAGGAGACTGAGACCTGAGGATCATTGTTTTGAAGCCAGCCCAGGCAGGAAAGTCCATGAGACATTTATTTCCAGTTAGCCAAGGAAAAGCTGGAAGTGGCCAAGTGCTGGTGGCTCACACTTGTAATCCTACCTACTCAGGAGGCTGACATCTGAGGATCAAGGTTCAAAGTGAGCCTGGACAGGAGAGGCCATGAGACTCCTATCTCCAGTAAGCCACTGGAAAACCAGAAGTGGTACAGTAGCTTAATGGTAGAGTGCTTGCCTTGAGCGGAAGAGCTGAGGGATAGTGCCCAGGCCCAGAGTTCAAGCCCCACAACCAACAACAACAAAACACTAGAAGTGGTGCTATGGTTCAATGGTAGGGTGCTAGCCTAGAGCAAAATAAGTTCCAGGGCAGTGCCCAGGCCCTGAGTTCAATTTCTAGGGCTGACGCAGGAAAAGGCTTATTCTTAGTTTAACCTTCTCCTGTTGCTATCTGGAAAGTATTAATATTTGAACAAAAGGTGCTGTGTTGTCACTTTGTACTGGGCCTCTCTACCCTGTGGCTAGTCCTGAGGAAGGTTCATGTACCTCATCCCTGCTACATTGTGTGCTTGCTCTATCATGCAATCTGGGTAAGTGTGGGGGAGTGTCAGCTGGTCCTGAAGTAGTGAGCTCCCCATCCTTGGAAGAATTCAAAGTTGAAACTGGAGGAAATTGGAATGCCAGATGGGAGGAGTTAGAGTAGGCAATCCTTAGGATCTGAGTTCCTATGAACCCTGATTCTAGGATTCTGTAACTTATCCTTCTACAATGTTACTGAATGTCAGAAAATAGAGGAGATGGGGAAAATGGTCTAGTGTGTAGGATTCTGCAAGTACGAGGAACTTGGAGTTATTTCCTTACTGTTGGCAGTAGTACTGGGCTGCTGACCCTTTGCTCTCCCCAATGTTATCTGTATGGGAGAAGCTCTGTTCTAGTGCTGAAAGTTCTCCTCTTGGTCAAAGGTCACAGCAGTGTTGTAAATGTAGTGAGCCTAGAAGTGCTAGTGTCCTCCTTCTGAGGCCTAGCAATTACTTGCCCAGCACCTTTGTTTGCTGAAGAGGGGAGTGTGTGTGTGTGTGTGTGTGTGTGTGTGTGTGTGTGTGTGTGTGTGTGTGTGTGTGTATTTGCATGTGTGTGTGCAGTGGTAAACAGGATGGACTGGAGGGCAGGAAGAACAAATGACACTCCAGACCTCCTGCCATGTATGTGACATTCCTTCTCAATGTTGGAACTTTAGGCAAGTTATTTTCATCTCTTTTCACCTCACTTTCTGCCTCTGTAAAAGGGATCTGAGAGAATGAATTTTAGCAACTTGACTCAGTTTTTAGAGATTTTCATTAATAACACAATTTATACAGCACTTTGTGTTTTTCAAAGAACTTTTCACGTATGTGAGCTCACCAAAATTGTCTTAACAACGAGAAGGTGGTATTTGCACCATTTAAGTGATAAAGGAACAAAGGCCAAAAAGACAGTGGGTGGCAAAACTAGGCCTCTATGTCCACCATTTCCTATAGGGATCTTGGCTATTTTCTAAGTTTATCCTTTTGTTCATTGAGCTAATAATGACAGGTTCCCATAATGTGATAGCCACTAGGCTGCTCCTGTGCACAAGGATTGTTTTTCTAAGACAGGATCTGTCTATGTATCCATGTTTACCTCATACTCTTAGTGTTCTTCTTGCCTCTGTTTCCTGAGTACCACAATACATGGCCACAGGGATGGTTTTTGCTGAGGTCCTCCATCCTTCTTTGGTCTGCTTTGACTGGGAATGTAGTAGGGTGAGAGCCAAGCCCTGAGTTCTAAAGTTAGATACCTTCTGTTCACATCTCCCAATTTGTCCTGTAGGTGAGTGGCCTGGACAAATGACCTTTTGGGACCTGATTTTTTTCATGTGTAAAAGAATGGTAAACTTAGCTTATTTCATGCAGGGCTGGCACTATACCACGAAAGCTATACCTCTACTTCCTACATTTCTTTCTAGTTAATTAGAGATAAGAGTCTCATGGATTTTCCTGCCTGCATTGGCTATGAACCATAATTTAAAGATCTTAGCCTCCTGAGTAGCTAGGATTACAGGTATGAGTCACTAGCATTGGGATATTAGGCATATTTTTTAAATTAGCTTTTAGGCTTGGAATTGTAGGCTTCTTTGGTTTTCTTTTTAGTATCTAGTAAGTAATATTCAAGGTACTGCCTGAAGTCCCAGGGAGCCCCTGTGAACCTACTTGAAAGAAGATCTCATCACTTAAAAAACAAAACAAAAAAGAGAACTACCAGGAAAAAAAAACAACCCTGCATAACACCTCTGTGAACATGGGAGAGCAAAGAATGTAACTTATGACATCCACTTCTTGTTGCCATTTGGTATTTTGCAAACTGCCACTGCTATTAACAGTCACTTTTGAGTATTTATGATCTTGCAGTAAGTTGGAGCACTTTGATTCTCATAAGAAAAACAGGTTCACATTTAGAAAATGTGCCCTACAAGTAGCTGAGATCCCTCAGGGAGGCTGATGGATGGGGCCCACACAGGGGAAATGCAGCCACCTCGCCAGCCTGCAGAACTTTGCCTTTTCCACACACCCTAGTTGGAAGCTGTTTTTGTTTGTTGTGGTCGTGGTTGTTTGTTTTTGTGTGTTTTTTTCCAGTCTTGGTATTTGAACCCTGGACCTGGGTGCTGTCCCTTAGCTCTTCAGCTCAAGGCCAGCACTCTACCACTTGATCTGCTTCCAGCTTTTTCTGTTTATGTGGTGCTGAGGAATTGAACCCAAGTTCTTATGCATGTGAGGCAAGCACTCTATTACTGAGCCACCTTCCTAGCCCCTTGAAAGCTGTGTGTTTATGTCTGGATCCTTACCCTGACAGGAATGGACTTTCTGTGTGGCCCTGGCATATTGTCCCATGGCAAAAGGACATGTAGCTAAATACCAAACCACTTTCCACACATATGTCCTTGCACCACACCAGCCACAATGCTAGCAAAGACCAGAAGCTGGGATTTGACAGGAATTTATCCCAGAGTCCTAAACTGGTTCTTGGTATGTGCAGGATAGAAGGGAGAGTTTTGGATCTGGCCAGTGTTGAAGCATCAGCCCAAGTAGAGCACCAGATACTAAACTAGAAATTGGGAAAACACTGGCTCCCACTTTGGGCCTCAGTTTTGACTCTTGCTACATGATGCTCTGAGGTCCATGAGGTGCTTCAGTGCCAAATTATACAGGACTTGTGTTCAAGAGAAGTTGGGGTTTCCAGAGAAGGAGAATTGCATTTTAGGATTATTAGTTGTTTTTTGTTGTTGTTGGTGGTGGTGGTTGTGGGGCTTATACTCTTTGCCTGAGCACTGTCCCTGTGCTCTTCAGCTCAAGGTCAGCGCTCTACCTCTTGAGCCACAGCACCACTTCTGAGAATTGCATTTCAGTGACAAATTTACAAAGGTCTTGTCACTGTACATGTAAAGAAAGCATCATCAGCTTGTCAGTGAGAATCTTTTCACCAAGTGGATATGAGGGAAGGTTGGGGTTCCTGCTCTGTCTGTGAGACTTTAGCTGGGCTCTGGGTCTTCTCAGGCTTGTTTCTACTTCTGTAAAATCCTTCCAGGAAACCTCTTCACATTGAGTTGCTATGGCTTCTTGGGCTCCTCTTGGCTGTGACAGCTTCTGACACTGCCCTTGTTTGGGGGCAGCTTGGATGGTTTTGAGGAGCCCTAGTCAGACATGCTTTAGAATCTGTTGGGATTCATCTCATGTGTTTTTGATTTTAGATTGAAGTTCATGGATTTGGGAGGAGAAAACCAGAGAAGTAAATGCCATTCTTAGCACAAAGTTGATGTATTTTCACTGTCAATTTGACCTTGATCACCTAGTCCATGGGCCTTCATAGTTCTCCAATGCCAAAAATCTTTTTCTTCCTTTTTTAAACTTTACTCCCCCCCCACCTCCCAATCTATCTCTTTCTGTGTCAGTACTAGAGCTTAAACTCAATGGTGCTGTCCTTTAGCTTTTTCATTCAAGGCTGGTACTCTACCACTTAAGCCATACCTCCAATTTAGGGTTTTGCTGATTCATTAGAGGTAAGGGTCTCTTTGATGTTTCTGTTTGTGTTGGATTTGAACTTCTATCCTTAGATCTCAGCTTCCTGCATAGTTAGGCATGCCCATCTCTTTTGAGAAGACCTGGTGATGTAACATATTATTGACTGTTTGCTGTGCACCTGGTAAAGTGTTGTGTGGCAGGGCTATGAAGACACTCAAGACATCATCTGTACTCAAGTATCCCAAGAATGAACTGCAGCTCAGATGTGTACAACAGCGCTCTCAGCGCACTGGGGAATGTGCATTGATAGTGTTCATAGGACTACAAGGAAGTTAGTTACCTGACCAGGCTTTCCAATTTCCTGACTTTGTGCTTTAAGTGAATTTCCATGATTCCCTTCCATTTCCTTCAAACCATAATATTTTTTATGGTTGGTTGTGGGGCTTGAACTCTGGGCTGGGACACTGTCCTTGTGCTCTTCAGCTCAAGGGGAGAACTCTACTGCTTGAGCCACAGTGCCACTTCAGGTTTTCTAGTCGTTTATTGGAGATAATAGTCACACGGACTTTCCTTCCTGGGATGGCTTTGAACCTCGATTCTCAGATCTCAGCCTCCTGAGTAGCTGGGATTACAGGCGGGAGCCACCAATGCCTGGCAAACCATAACATTTTAAATGTTACAAGAGAGAGAGAAAATTACAGAAGCTAGCATATTTCTTTTGGAGGCATACCCAGAGACTCATTATTTTTAAGCATTTTCTTAGCACTTCTTGTGTTGAAAGGATTTTTTAACTCATTAATTAGTAATCCACATTAATATATATATGGAATTAATCTCTTCCAGACAGAAGTTTGTCTTGAGGAAATACAAAAAACTTAAGTTACTATTCCTTTCCACCTGTATCTTCTCTCTCCTCCCCTCCACCACACTTTATCTTGTTCATTATTTAGATTATTGCTCTGATCATTACACTCTGATTGAGCGCCACAAGTGTCCTTGGAGCTTCCACAAAGTTTGGGTTGGATGTTTTCCCACTCTTCTGGACTCCAGGCTGTACATGGGTCTGCTGTGGGGACTCATTAGCACTTGAAAATGAAATTGGCCTCATAAATAGTCATCCTCAGGAAACAACGGGCTCTCCCATTTTTATTTTAGTTGCATTCAGCTGAAAACCTCTTAGCTTGTATTCTTGTTTGAGCAGAGGTTTTTTTTCCTCCTTTTTTCCTTCTTGCGGATCCTAGGGCTTGAATGCAGGGCTAGGTCTTAAATGCAAGGCCAGGAGATTTTGTTTGTTTGTTTTTTGTTTGTTTTTCCTCAAGGCTGGTGTTCTACCACTTGAGTCCCAGCTCCACATCTGGGTTTTTGGTGGTTATTTGGAGCTATGTGTCTCAAAGACTTACCTTTCTTTCTGAGCTGGCTGAAAACCATGGTCCTCAGATCTTAGCCTCCTGAGTAGCTAGGATTTCAGGTATTAGCCACTAGTATCTGGCTAGGAGGTTAGTTTTTACCTTCAGAAAAAAAATCTCCATAACATGACTACCATTTATGTCTCTCTGTGGAACAAGGGCTCCCCTGTATTTGATCAAGATGATAATTTTCCACCTTGTACAGATAAGGAAATTGAGGCCCATGAGGAGCAATCTCAAGATTGGTAAAAGTCAGAGCTGATATACATCTCCAAAGCTCTCCCCTTCCTATATTTCTTTGGTTCACCATTCTGGGCCTTCCCAGTGTGGTGCTCATGTTCACCCACAGTGGGCTGTCTGCCTTCCTCTGCTGCTGGCCTCTGGTGGGAGAAGCTTGCAGAGGATGTGATGGTCTCCTGATTATACTCTTGTCTTCATTTTGTCACCTGGTGATATGCTTCAGGAGCTGCCTGTCTATGGGCCCCCCTGTCCTCTTCCTTCCTTCCTGTCCTGGCACAAAGGAGCCACTCTTGGTACTAAGATCTCTGTGACATCAGTTATGTAGAGAATCAGCCTATTGTCCATGTGGGGTCATAGATCTGAGGATTCTATCCCTGTCCTCTGGGAGCTCTTAGTGTTATCAGAGAAGAGCTGCCTTGTACTCCTGGGGTCCCCTTCATTGGCTCCTTTTCTTTCTGCCCTTACAGGTCATGCCTGTTTCAGTAAGTAGTTATTATATGCCAGGTCTCATGCTCACATACTGCTGTGACAACCTACTCATTAGTAGGTGAAATTATTGTTCCTCTTACCAGATAGGGAATGAAGTTCCTACAAGAATTGTTTAAGGGCTGGGCACCAGTGGCTCACACCTGTAATCCTAGCTACTCAGGAGGCTGAGATCTGAGGAACATGGTTCAAAGCCAGCCCGGGCAGGAAAGTCCATGATGCTCTCATCTCCAATAAACCACTAGAAACCCAGAAGTGGCACTGTGACTCAAGCAGTAGAGCACTTACCTTGAGCTGAAGAGCTGCGGGATAGTGCCCAAGCCCAGAGTTCAGGACCCCTGACCAAAAAATAAATAAATAAAAATAAACAAATAAATAAAAAATAAAGAATCATTTAAGGAAGGGGCTAAGAAAAAGAAAATACAGCTAAGAAAAAAAGAGAGCAGCAGAGATTACCAATCTCCATATCTAATAGATATAAAAAACATTCAAGTTAAAAAAACAGATTGCACCCAGGTGCGGGTGGCTCACCACTGTAATCCTAGCAATTCAGGAGTCTGAGATCTGAGGGTCCTGGTTTGAAGCAAGCCTGGAAAGAAAAGTCTGTGTATGGCTCTAATTGTATAGCACTAGCCTCGAGCAGAAAAAGCTTAAGGAAGGGCTAGGAAGGTGGCTCAGTGGTAGAGCGCTTGTCTTGCATGCATGAGGCCCTGGTTCCATTCCTCAGCACCACATCAGTAAAAAAAGAAAAAAGCTGGAAGTGGTGCTGTGGCTCAAGTGGTAGAGTGCTAGCCTTGATCTGAAGAGCTAAGGGACAGTGCACAGGCCCAGAGTTCAGGCCCCATGACCAGACCCAAAACAAAAAACAAAAACAAAAAAGCTTAGGGATAGTTCAGTCCCCAGTTGAGTGGGGCTCAGTGTCCCAGCTCTGAGTTCACTCTCCAGTACTTGCACCAAAATAGGAATAATATTAATAATTACTTAAGAAGAAACAGGAAATACTTAGGATATGGTAGATGTTTGAATCCTAAAGCTCCCTGTTGAGTTGCCTTGTTTCTCTTGTAGTACTGTTGCAGTGGTGTGTGTGTGTGTGTGTACACAAGTAACCCTATTAGTTATTTTATTGTGACCGTTAGGACCCATGAGCAAGAACTATTATAAGAAAACAGAAGTGTTGAACAATATGCTGTAAGCTACAACAGTAGATGGCCAAGCCAGATGGACCCCAGGTATCCTTGATTCTGGACTGTGCACAGTTAACCAATCACAGACAGTATTGGCTCCTTGGTTAAACCCCAGAGAAAAAGCTGCTTTGCTAGGGATGCTGCAAGATAGACAGGCCAAGTGAATATCCTGTGTTAAAACAGGCAGAGGCAAGTCAGTAAGGTGAGGGCTATGCAATGCTCTGAAGGAAATGGGCATAAGTGAGAGTACCTGTCCTAAAGGGGCTTGTGGTAATAGTCTTTCCCCACACCACCATCATAGAAGTTGTCCCTCAGCTTTTTGCTCAAGGTTAGCACTCTGCTACTTGAGTCATAGCTCCACTTCTGGCTTTTTTGTTGCTTTATTGGAGATAAGGAGCCTCATTGACTTTTCTGCCTAGGATGGCTTCAAAGCATGGTCCTCAGATCTCAGCATCCTGATTAGGATTATAGGCATGCGCCATGAGCACCCATCTATAATGCTGTTCTTCATGGCAGTGGCAGTCAGACAGGGCCTTCATCCGTGTCTTATATGGTCTCATCCTAATAGGTACTGTCCTCAGGCTAGAGTGTAGGGGACTGACTGGAAATCTCAGGCCTGGCCACAGTGACAATTGAATGAGTTACATTTCTTGAATTTGGATGCAGGCCACCTGCTTTGCTTCTTGGGTTTCTGCTTTCAAGTGCTCTGCTGGACTATACCTGGGGTCTCTGGTGAGACGCCTGGGTGAATGTGGGCACTTTTCAGAATGGCTTAGAAGCAGCTCTTGGTGGCTTTGCAGCTTGGCTTTCATTTCTGGCATGACAGTGCATTGGGAAGGTTCTGGATCGAGTCAGGCTTAGCTTTGGGCTCAGTCTCTGCCACATGCTAGCTTTTTCTTCCATTCCAGATGAGTCACTGTCCATCTTTAGGCTGCCCTGTCCTGTCTCCTCCTCATATACCTGTCTCTGACTTGGGGCCAGGGATCTGATGAAGAAATTCTCTTCAGACAAATAGAGATTCCATGGAAGGAAATTGATCATGTACAGCTGGTTTTTCCACTGGCAGTTGTTTAATCTTATTTCCCTTTCGTTTTTCTTCCTCTTCTCAGGGATCACTGCCTATAAGAACTTGATAGCAACTAGACTTAGATGGTTAAATGTAAATTGGAGCTGGCTTCTGAAACTCCAGGTGAGTTTCTTCAGGCCTGGAAGATTTTTCAGAGCCCTATGCACCTAATGCATTTTAGCCTTTATTTTTATTTTTCACCTATATTTTTCTTCTTGTATTACTTCTAGATGCCTTTTATTTTCGCTTAGGACTCAAGCATAATTTTGGTTGTTTTTAGGTGTAATTATAGAAGGCCCAACTCATTTCAGTGACAGGAAGATTTATTATTTCACATAATAATAACCATGGTGGGGCTGGGGGTTTAGCCAGGGGAAGGGCACCCGCCTGGCATGTGTGCAAGGCCCTGGGTTCAGTCCTCAGCCTTGGGAAAAAAAAAGAAAAAAATAATAACCATAGCACAAGGGAGACTGTAGAATTCATTAATTCAGTGGCTCAGTATTGTCTTCTTTTTTTGTCTTTTGTTTTGTGAGCCATGGGGCTTGAACTCTGGGCCTGGGCTTTGTCCCTGAGCAACTCAGCTCAAGGCTAGCACTCTACCACTTTAGCCACAGGGCCACTTCTGATTTTCTGGTGATTTATTGGAGATAAGAGTTTCACAGGTTTTCCTGCCTGGGCTGGCTTTGACCCATGATCCTCAGATCTCAGCTTCCTGAGTAGATAGGATTACAGGCCTGAGCCACTGGCACCTAGCCTGTTTTCTTATATTTATATTCCTACCATCTTTTGAATTGACCATACTGGGTATATTCTCCACAGGCTAAAGTTCATCATCCCAAGTTGGCTGTTGCAGCACCAGACATCCCATGTAAACACAGAAACCAACAGAATGGATGATGAGACAAAATTGGGATTTGTTTGCAAAGAGGACTGAGAAGTGACCACTGAGGTGGTATCAATCCTTGATGAGAAACATATACCTTTTCTCTTTTGCTTGACAGGTTAAGAACAAATATCTTGTCATGGCATAATGAGATTACATACTGTGCCCTCAACTATTTTATTTCCTCATTTTATTTCCTTCTGCTCTCTACACTAGAAGGCCAAACAAGACCACTAGCTATTGTCAGAACTATGTACACCTCATTTTTACCTCCTTGTTCTAGGCAGGCTGAGCCTGTGCCTGAACCACACCCTGCCCATGTGGCCTGCCCTGCAGCTGTAGCATAAGACAAAAACGGCTAGAGTCAACAGTACAAGCAGAGCCTTTCCCTTGTTCCCTCCCAAGTATGTATTTTGAAAACAATCTTCTTATTTTTATTGCAAGATAAAACAGAAAATATAGCTGGCGCTGTTGGGTTATGCTTGTAATCCTAACTCATCAGCAGGCTGAGATTTTAGGATTAAATTTCAAAACTAGCTTGGGCAGGAAAGTCTGTGAGCCTCTTCTATCCAACAAACCATCAAAAAGCCTGAAGTAAAGTTGTGGCTCAAGTGGTAGAGTGCCAGCCTTGAGCGAAACAGCTAAGAGACAGTGCCCAGGTCTTGAGTTCAAGCCTCATAACTGGCACTCCCACTCAGGATCCATCCAGGATCCTGCTTTCCCTTGATCTGTCAGACCTCCTCTACCTCCTCCTGTCTGTGACATTTCCACTGTCTTTTCTTTAGTATGAGCTTGACACTTTTGAAAAGGGCAGCTACTGATCCTGTGGGAAGCCTCCCAGTGTGACTTGGGTGGGTGTTTTTTTTATTTTGGCTGGTCTTGGGGCTTGAACTCAGGGCCTGGGTGCTCTCTTTGAGCTAGTTATAGGCTATCACTCTACCACTTGGAGCTACAGCACCCACTTCCAGTTTTCTGGTGTTCACTGGAGATATGAATGTCACAGACTTTTCTCTCTGGGCTGGCTTTGGACCAACATCCTCAGATCTGAGCCTCCTTATTGGCTAGAATTCCATGGGTGAGCCACTGGAATCCAGCTAGGCATATATTGGGTTGTTTGTTTGTTTGTGCCTAATTTTATAACTGAATGAGAAAGCTCAGTTATGTCATATCAATTTCTGGTGTCTCATTGCCTGGATGTATCTTTGGTCATCTACTTAAGGTGATCCTTGCCAGTATTTTTCAGGATGAGGCCATTGTTTCTTACATGATAATTGGCAAATAACATGAGTCTATAGTTCAATTGTAAAGAGATTTTCTTCAAAGAGTATCTCTGTGCAGGTTTAGCTTAGTAAACAGATGGGAACCAGATGCTTTGCTTGAGATGGACATGGGCCAGGTTGTATTCCAGCAAGATCTTCTGCCTCATCTCTAAATGGCCCAGCTTGTGAAGTGCCTGTGCTTCATCCTCAAGTTCTGTTTGAGAACCTAGCCTGATGTTGGAGATTTGCCTATAAGCTTTTCTACAAGATAGTTTCCTTCCAAACTGACAATCACAAAGTGAGTTAGTTTTAATATAAGCAACACAAAATGGAACTGGTATCAAGCAACATTTATTTAGTGTCTCTATGTATCTGCTACTATGTTAAATCTAAGGAAGGTGAAAGTCATAGTCTCTGTCCATGAATCCAGCACCTTTTCTTCAAAGTATGGTCCTTTGAGCTCCTGTTCTGACACAATTGTTTAACTACATTGGTTTTACTGTTCTCTTTAAATAGATTTTCACCTGTGAGACTCATCTTCAGTGAAACACCAAAAAAAATCTGGAAGTGGAGCTGTGTTCAAGTGGCTAGGCCCTAGGGTAGAACAAAAAAGCTCAAGAGCAATGCCCAGGCCTTGGGTTCAAGCCCCAGAAATGAGGTAAGAGGAAATTAGCAGCTACTAGATAAAACAGAAGGTTAAGAGGCCAGAGCTAGAGTGGCTCAAGCCTACGATTATAACTAACTAATGGATTGGGCTGCTTGTACCAGCCAGGAAGAGGTGCTATGCCTGGGAGGGTGAGGCGAGTTTTCGTGCTGGCTCTGCCTTCTGAGATTTCTGCTTGTATTCTCTAGGTTGGCACCACCTCTTGGCAGTCTTCTGAGAGCCTTGGGATGCTTGTGAGTGTGTGGTCCACAGACAGTCCAGAGCCTGGCCACTTAAGGAGCTGGGCATGAAACCCCACCAATTAAGCTGCTTAGTGTGGAGCCCCATCACCAACAACGGGTGGGGGAAGGGTCTTCCCACTTTACTGTCTGTGTAGGTTTTTCCCTTTTCTTTTTTCACTTCCTGTATCTCTCTGAGTAATTGCCTTTTTTGTGGGTCATTTCGAGAAACAGAGCATTGAAATCCAAACTCTGTATTTGGTTGGAGAGAGCTGAGGTGTTTCCCTGCTGTTCCATCACCATCTTGGCCCCTCCCTTTCAGGTGGAGTTTTTCTTAGGTGGCCAGTGGGCCTTGATTACCAAAGGATAGGTACATAAAAGAATATGTTTTAATGCCTGCAGTCTGTAGTTAGACATTTCTGTTAATATAACCTTCCCAAGTTTAGGAACCAAAGGGGGTGGTCTACACTAAAGTATTTCAAAGGGATTAAATCCTTTAACATAGAAGCTACATCTAGCTCAAAGGAGAGCAAAGTGGAGGAGGCTTACGTAGCCATGGCCAGTATCTTTATTTAATTTAGTTAGTTTTCTTTAAGGTCATATTCATTCTTTCTAGTGCCTTGAACTCTAAGGTCTATAAATGGATTGTAACTTCCAATTTATTCCTAGGTTGTTAGTTAATAATTAAGAACTTGGACCATAAATGCAGGGCCATCTTTGGACCCCAAATCTAAGGGTAAGCCAAATCAAGGAATTAGTACACACCTCAGCCAGCTCAGCCTGAAAAATTGTCCACTATTACTAACAGATACCAATAGCCATACTTTCCAGGCTTTACATCTGTGGAGTCCACTTTCCCAAATTCATGATCTGAGGTTCTTCATATATGAATTCTTTCCATAGGTTCCAGCTTTTCAGCATTTACCTGATGGAAATTACCTACACACATTACAAAGAATTGTCAGGCTGAGGCCCCACTAGTTTCAGAAGTTTTAGGCAGTGGCCTCACTCAATTTACCTGGGTGCAAATATCTTTATGTAAACTGACAGAAAGCTTGAGCCTGTATGTTATTTTCACAAGTTCAGTATCAACATTTGCACACTTATTACTATTGTGTTCGCTTCTTCTTTTAATCTTAACAACTAGTAGCTCTAGAGAACCAACTGGTTTTAGAGTGGTCTCCCAAGCTACGTGATCAGCTCAGATGTTTCCCTGTATCTTAGGGTCTCTAGTTTCTTTACTTCCTGTATTGTACTCTGAACCTTGGAGTCTTCTTCCATTTTATTCTCCTTTTCTCTCAAACTTGCTTTCGTGATCCCACTCTAGTTCTCAATGTGCTCCTTAACCTGCAAGTGTTTTGGCAGGGTCACAGGAGAGTTCTTTGACTAGCCAACTGCTGCTCCTTCTCACAACACCTTTGCTTGCTCTTCAGCTCCTCCCTTAAGTTCACAAAGGTGCTATTGAGAGGTAATTTTTCCCACCTCCACCTGTTCCATTGGGACATGAAGTTTCTGCATTACATTTATGGTGAAGATCTCAGCAGTCTTTTTGGCTTTTTATTCTAGTAGTCTCTCTTTCTAGTTTTCCACTTCAGTGTATTTTTGTGACAGATCTTCCAACTGTTTGTTTAGCTCTTCTGTTTTTGTTCCTAATGCTCTTTTCCTTTCCCCGGCACTCTCTGTCAGAGCATGTGGTCCTTTAACTCTTTCTGAATAGTACCAATCTCTTTCTTGAGCCTGATATTTTCCAGTTCACTTTTCCTGGCCTCCTCTTCTATGACACAGCACTTCCCCGTCTTCTCTGCTAACTACTCTTTCCTTCTTTCTCTGTTGCTTTGACTTTCTGGTGACACTCTTCAAAGCTTATAATCAACATGTACTTCAGCCTAATACATTCTTATATCAGGTCCAGCTCCTTTGTCATGGCGATGGTTTCTTAATGCAGCATTAGGATCTCTTCTTGGCCTCACTTGTGGTTAGGAAGGATGGCAGCATTGCTGTCCTGTGCTTGTTTGCCTCTGACCTGTGGTCCCCTAATTTGCCTCATGCTCACCCAGGCTAATGTACTTGAATTTCATTTGATTTTGAGTGTTTTCTAGGTTCTTTTTAGGATTTTCTTCTCCTTTTTGACTCGCACAATTTCTTAATTTATATCTTTAAATCTTTTCTTCACGTCAAATAATTTTCTCTGTTTTCTCCAATGTGCTCTTCTATGTGCTTTCAGTCTCTTAGTGGGTTTTGACTGGTATATATTGGAGACTCAGTCTTTTATAAGACTATGTTTTGAGGTAGAATGGTGGAATTTTTTCTTTGCCACATTTCTTAACTTCAGAGGGCTGCTTTTTAAATTAAACATAGTTGGAATTCAGAGCCCCAAGCTCCTTTGCATGTTTCTCCAGATATATGAACATATTTTCCAGGTGGTTAATGTGATTAATTAACCTGTCATTTTCTATCTTTCTCCTCCTTGGGCATTCCTTTTCCCAATGTCTATTTTGTTTGCAATAAGCACACTGATGTAGTCCTAGAGGTTCCCTATTGCCATTTGCAAATGAATTGTACTGTCTTTGCCAAGGGTTTCTTGATCCCTATTCTGTTGTTCCTACCAAAACTCAAACCCTTTTCTTAGACTCTTTTTCCCAGGTATCTCTGTTAACAAACACCCTCTGGATGACTAATTCCAAAGTAGAATAAACTTTTCCCTCAAAACCTTCTGACTTTTGAAGCTTTATTCTAATATTTGGGGCTGTCTGGGTAACAAATGCCATATTTAGGAGGACTCTTTCATTCTCCAGGGCTTCAAGATCTATAGGCCTATACATCCTATAGGCTTCTGGGAGAAGTTTCAGAAAAGCATTAGGGTACTCACTGGGGAACTGTAAAATCTCACCCACCTTAGATTGATGATTTGGCTTTTTAGCCACTGCGGTATCCCTGCTAACAGAACCTGGCAATAATAGGTAAGCACCTCCATACCTCAATTGCTGTTAGTCTCAGCTTGGGTAAGTCTGTGCAAAGACTTGCTGGTTCAATAGTGGGGATACTCTCTGGTCGAAGGACCACCTTCAAGTCACCAAGCAGGATTCACTTCCTTTTCTACCAGGTGAAAAGTGACTGTAAAATTTGCTGACACTCATCCCAGATGTGCTTGTGTTTGAAAATTACTGTCTCTAACGAAGTAATGAGCCCCTTTTTTCTGAAAAGCATGGATTTTGCTGTTTCCAGTTATACAGGTCACTAGTTGTAAAGGGAACATATATTAGAAATGGGGCTTGCCCACCATCTCCTCCATGTTCCTGTCTCAAAGGTAATAAGGGTAACATACCACATTGTACCACCTCAGATTGGTACAAGTAACCACTTTTGGTATGGGAGGACTTAACATTAGAGGTGATGATGGCAAAGAATAGGAGAGAGAGTACATCAGTGCATCTTCCTCTGAGGAATTCTGTAAACCTGGAGGCGAATATGTTTTGGATATGACACCTTTAGGCCTTGTTCTCCCATCCTGAGAAAAGGAGTAAACAGGTGCATACAGGACACAGAACTATCAGCATACATACACAGACCAATAGCCACAGACAACCCACATCTCCCATGCCTCTCAATGTTGACCTCTACAGGAGGTCCCAGATGACAGAGAGAATGTCCCAGATTGTCTCTTGAGGAGGCCACAAATGATCTTTGGAGGATGTCACATATGTCATTCCTAGGAGGCCCTAAAAGACCTCTCATGGAGGTTTCAAATGGCTTCCCAAGGAAGTGTTAGATGACCTCCAAGGGATGTCCCAGATGTCCTCTCAATGTGGCTGAGATTACCTCTCGAGTAGCTCCCAGATGGCCACTCACAGAGGCCACATATGGACTTCAGAGGAGGTTCCAGATAACCCTCTTGAGAAAGCCACAGATTACATCCAGAGAAGGTCCTATATGGCTCCTCAAGGAAGTCACAGATGATGTCCGAAGATAGTCATACATTTCTCATCAAGGTAACCCGAGATGACCACCCAAAGAAGCTCCAGATGACCTCAGGAGGTGGTCCTAGATTGCCTCATAACGAAGCCCCAATGACTACTTTTGAAGAGGTCTCAGGTGGCCTCCTGAAGAAGCCCCAGATGACCTCTGGAGAAAGTCCAAGATGGCCCCTGGAGAAGGCCCCAGATGAACTCCAGAGTAGGTCTCAGATGGTTTCTTAAGGAAGTCACAGATGTACTCTTGATGAGGTTCCAGATGGCTTTCTTTGGAAGCCCTACACAGCCTCTCAAAGAGTTCCCAGATGGCTTCCCAAGGAAGCCACACTTGACCTCTAGAGTGGGTCCTCAAAACAGGCTGGCAAGCTTGCCCAGACGTAGCCTTAGAGGTTCCTAAATGACTTTTGTCCCTGTTGGTCCTCTGGAGACAAACACTCGAGGTAAACTCTCAACCCTGAGTGCTGACACTCTCTCCTATGGGGAATTTTCTCTGGGGCCAAGGCCTGTTGCCATCCAAATGGATTATGTCAATGTGGTCTCTAAAAATTAGGACCTTTATAGTTCAAGAGAATCCATCGAGACACAGTTAATATAATAAATGTTCTCCAAACCATCAACCCCCAAAATTATGATGTCAAGAGCTCCAAACATCAAAGGGCAAGCCTTTTTCTCCCCTTCCTTTGTCTCTCCTTCACAGTCCTATACTTCCTTCGAGGTCTTTCCCTTTTTCTCTTCTACCAGTTCTTTCTTCTCTTCAGGCCTCTCCACTCTCCACAGGCCTGAACTGCTTTGCCTGGGTCGTCAGTTGCCATTCTTCACCTCCTGCTCTCCCTCAACATCCTCTCCTCTGAGGTCTTTCCCCTTATGCTATCACACCACTTTTTTCCTTCCAGGACTTTTCCCTTTTTCTCTCCACTTCTATTGAAGTCTGTACCCCTTCTCCACTCCAACTGCCTAACATTTTTCAACTGTCACATCCCAAACTGCCCACAGCCCAATAAATTCTTAACAGCTCAACACGTGGAGATTAATGCACCAGCACCTCCCGCCAAATGCCCCACCTTCTTTGGTGGCATACTTTGTCCTCTCCAGCTTGCCAGGAGATGGGGCCACGCTGATTATTGGACCCTATATATTATTGGGACCCTGCTGATTATTACAGTATCTTCCTTGTGAACACTGGTAGCAACTGAAATTGGAAATTTGATTGTGATATTACAAACTCGTTGTGACATCACAAACACATTTTGACATCATCACCACCACGACATCAGAAAGCAATTGTGACCACATTGTCATTGTTACATCATGATTCCATTGTGACATCTCAAATCTATTATGACCTCTTAACTCCTTTGAAAAATCACATGCCCTTTGTGTATCCAAATCCTTGTTGTTAAGTAATGACAATTGAGATCAGACATGCCACTATAACATCAAAAAGTGTTTGTGACATCCTCAACAGTGTCATGTCACTTTTTCATTATGGAAACATCAGCTCATTGTGACATCACCAAACTCAATGACATATTGCATTATGACAACAATTCTCATTATAACATCATAGACATATTGTGAATGCCTATTCTGTGATTCTGTGGTATGAGAATTGATATGAGAAAGGCACTTTTGTGCCTACATAACCATTTTGACATCATAATCACTTTGTGACATCACAGTGCCATTGTGCTATCACTAACACAATGTGACAACACAAACTTCTCCTGTCCTCATAACTTTTGTGACATGCTGACATTGTGATACCTTAGACCTTTTGCCCTCAGAATTTGTTTTCAACCTATTTCATGTGTTATATGAGATACCAGAAATCCACTGTGACATCATGACAATTGTGATATCACACTGACAGATGTCATGATCATCGTGTAATATTATGACTTCACAAATTTTGATGTCACAGTTAGTTTCTGATGCCATACAGATAAGGGGTAATCGTAGGTCTATGATGTCATAATTGGTTGGTGATATCCAAATGATAAAAAGAATCCCATTTGTCATGAAATCACAGAGAATAAGAGTTCACAAACAGACTGAGGTATCTCCAAAGGCAGGTGTTGTCACAAATGTCCTAAGAGGCTTGTGATGTCACAGTGTGACACAATATTCATGGTGTCTGTCAGTATGATGTCATAATGATCATGATGTCACAATGGATTTATGATGTCACATATCATAACTGAAATATTATAAGGTTTAAAGCAGATTACAAGCTTATAAAGGCCCTAAGACATCACAATTGCAGCACATCTCAAGACTTATGAGGACAGGGCAGATTTGTGATGCCACGGTGTGTTAGTGATATCACCATGGCACTGTGATGTCACAAAGTGATTATGATGTCATATATTTATGAGATCACAATGGTTTTCTGATATCAACCCACATGCCACATTTGAAATAGAATGAAATAAGAGAATAGGCATTTACAATGTGTCTATAACATCACAATGACAATATAATGTCATAATGCTATGAGGTCATTGTAAATTGATGTTGCAAGGAAGTAATGATGTCATAATGAATATGTGGTGATGGGGTCACAAAGGGTTTGTGGTGTTACAACGGCATATATGAATTCAATTGTCATGTGTTCACAATGAGGATATGGGTACACGTATGGACTGTGATGTCACAAATGCCATGTGTGTTTTCAGAGGTACTTAGGGGTCATGATAGCTTTATGATATGCAGTTGTGATGAGGTCACCATGGGTTTTTGATATCATGATGATTTTGTAATATCTCAAACACATGTCCCAATTCAATTGCTAGTATTTCACAATGTGCATAAAGTTCACAAAAGGGGCTTGAAGTCCTAATGGACATGGATTTTTAAAAATGTTATGAGGTCATATTAGGTTTGTGAATACACAATAGGACAGTGATATCACCATGGCAATATAAACTCACTACATCATATCAAAATATTCTTTTGGTGTCACAATTAGTTGATGATGCCACATTCGTGATGAAGTCACAAAAGATCAGTGATGTCACAATGTGTTGGGCATGTCACAATTACATGATGGTTCTCAATTGTCTTTAACTTACAATGAGTATATGAATTCACAAAGGTACTGTGGCTTCTCCAAAAGTATGTGTTGTCACACATATATTGAAATCCTAAAAGATTTGTGATGTCAGAATTTGGCACAATGGTTATGACATCTGGCAGTGTGATCTCACCATGGTCATGATGTCACGGGGAATTTGTGATATCAAATGTCATATGTGAAATCTAATGAGGTCGACAACAGATTATGAGGACAAAAAGGCCTAAGGTATCAGAATTGCAGCATGTCACAAAAGATGATGACAGGATAGGCTTGTGATGTCACGGTGGGTTTGTGATATTACAATGGTAACGTGATGTACAAAGGGATTGTGATGTCACAATGGTTATGAGTTCATGATTTGTTTATGATATCAACCTACAGGCCACATTTGAAATAGAATGAAATCAGAAAAGGCATTCATACTGTGTCTATGATGTCACAATGACAATGTGAAGTTATAATTCTATCATATCATTTTCGTTTTGTGATTTCACAATGAGCAGATGGTGTCAAAACTTCAATGTGATGTCACAATTGTGATGATCTCACAAATTGTTTTTGATGTGAAAATGTCATGTATGATTCTCAATTGTTACTATTTCACAGTGGGGATTTGGGTGCACAAAGGGACTGTGATGCCACAAAGCTATGTATTTTTTCAAAGGTTATAAGAGGTCATAATAGATTTGGGATGTCACAGTGTGATCCTAGTGTCAAAACAATAATGTGATTTCACAATGGGTTTGTAATGTCACAGTGGTGATGAGGTCACAATGGGTTAGTTATGTCACAAGTTGTAATATCACAATTATTTGTCCAATTTCAATTGCTCCTAGTTCACCATGAGGACATTGTAATAACCAGCAGTGCCCCTATAATCCACGGGAACAGATAGTCATCATGGCCTCCTGGTCTAGACCACCGGAGAGGGGAGTACATGCCACTGGAGGGGGAAGGACATGCTGCTGAAGGAGATCGGATGTCAAGCCCCACATGGTGAGCTGCCAAGAAGTGATTTGGCATGGACATTTGGGAAGTTATGTTTGAAAACCCTTATGCAGGAAATATATTCCATTGGGGGAAGGGTACAGCCTATATATAAGATGCATGTTCAGAGCAACAGAAGGGGAGAGAAAAAGGAGAAAGTCCTGGAAGGAAAGAAGTGATGAGACTACAGGAGGGTAAAGACCTGGGAGGAGAGGAAATTGAGGGAGAGCAGGTGGTGAAGGATGGCAACTGGCCACCTGGACAGGGCAGGGCAGGTCTGTAAAGAATAGAGCAGCCTGAAGAGAAGAAGGGAATGGTTGAAGGAAAAACTGAAAAGACCTGAAAGATAGGACAGGTCTGGATAGAAGTAGGATGAAGAGAAAGGAAAAAAGCCTTGTCCTTTGAAGTGTAGAGCTTTGGAGTTCATTATGTTGGGGGCTGGTTGTTTGCAGACCAGTTAACAAATGGCTGGGTTGATCTTGAGAGGTCTGAGGATTCGTGGTTGAGGCTGCATTTAGCTCTGGGCATCCAGCTCAGGTCAAGGTAGTCGCTTATTACAAAATTTGTAAGGTCAAGACAGGTTTGTGATGTTACATTGCATTAATAATATCACAATGTCAACATGAGTTCACAAAGGGATTGTAACGTCACAATGGTGATGTGGTCACAATAGGTTTCTGAAATCAACCTATATGCAACATTTGAGATAGAATGAAATCACAGAATAGGCAATCACATTGTCTCTATGACCTCACAATGAAAATGTGATGTCATCATGCTATGAGGTCATTGTCATTTTGATATGTCACAATGGGCAGTTGGTATCATAACAACGTGATCTCACTCGAGATGATGTCACAAAGCATTTGTAATGGTACAATGGGATGCCTGATGTCAGTTGTCCTTTGTTCACAATGAAGACATGGTTATCCAAAGGGACTGTGATGTCACAAACACCATGTGCTTTTTCAAAGGTGCTAAGAGGTCACAACAGGTTTGGGATGTCACAAGGTGATCATGATATCACTGTGGTAAGGTGATGTCACAAAGGGTTTGTGATATCACTTTGGTGATAAGGTCACACATGGATAGTGATGTCACAATGAATTTGTGATATCACCATTATATGTCCAATTTCATTCTACTAGATCACAAGATACGAGTTCACATAAGGAGCTAGAAACCAGAAAGGCCATGAATTTTGTAAAATACTAGGAAATAATAGATTGGTGAAAATGCAATGGTGAAAATCCCATTGACAATGTGATGTTACCATTACATGAGATAGTATTTTTTTGAAGTCACAAACAGTTGGTGATGCCATACAGGTGAGGAGGTCACATAGATTTGCGATTTCACAATGGGATGGTGATCTCACAGTCTCATGCCAGATCTCTAATTGACAATGAATATATAAGTTCACAAGTGTTAATGGTCTCTCCAAAGGAATATATTGGCACAAGTTTAATGAGTTTTAACAAGATTGTGTCATAATGCGACTCAGTGGTCATGACATCTGGCAGTGTGATGTCACAATGGTCATGATGTCACAGTGGATTTATGATATCACGTGTCATACCTGAAGTATTATGAGTTAAACAATTTATGATCTCAGAGAAGCCAAAGATAACACACTGGAAGCATGTCAAAAAATTATGAGGATAGGACAGTTTTATGATGTCACAGTGGGTTAGTGATATCATAATGCCAATATGGTGTCATAAAGGTATTGTGATATCATAATGGTTAGTGGTCACAATGCACTTCTTTTTTTTTTTTTTCTTTTTGGGTCCGGTCATGGGGCCTGAACTCTGGGCCTGGGCACTGTCCCTCAGCTCTCAGCTCAAGGCTGGCGCTCTACCACTTAAGCCACAGCGCCACTTCCGTTTTTTTCTTTTTGCTTATGTGGTGCTGCGGAATCGAACCCAGGGTCTTGAGCATGCAAGGCAAACGCTCTACCACTGAGCCACCTTCCCAGCCCTCACAATGTATTTCTGATATCAACTCACCTGCCACATTTGATATAGAATGAAATCACAGAATAGGCATTCCAAGGTATCTGTAACATCACAATGACATTGTGATGTCATAATGCTGCGATGTCAATGTTGTTTTATTATGTCACAATGGGCTGATGTTGTCATAATGACAATGTGATGTTACACTGGTAATGATGTCACAAAGGTTTTGAGATCTCAATTGTCATTAGCTCAAAGTGATATGGGTACACAAAGGTCTGTGATGTCACAAAGGGCATGCTTTTTTCAATGCTTTTGAGATCACAGTAAGTTTGAGACATCACAATGTGATCATGGTGGCACAATGGCAATGTGATATCACAATGAGTTTGTGATGTCACCGTGGTGATGAGGTCACAATGGGATAGTGATGTCTCATCAAGTTTGTTATATAACAGTGACATATACAACTTCAATTTCTTCTAATTCACTATGAGGATACTGTAATAACCAGTGGGGACAGAATTATCTTTGGGAGCTGATTATCATTTTAAATTCTTGGCCTGGCCCCCCGGAGAGTGTGGGGAATGCTGCCAAAGGTGGAGGTGTCTAACCTCACATGGTGAGCTGTCAAGAAGTGATTGAACATTGGGCAGTTTGGGAAGTGATGGTTGAAAACTGTTAGGCAGGAGACCCGTTTGAGTGAGGAGGGTTACAACCTATATATAGGTTGCATTTTCAGAGCACTGGAAGGGGAGATAAAAATGGGAGCTCACGGATGGAAGAAAGTGGTGGGACAGCAGGAAGGAAAAAATCTGAGAAGAGAGGAAGTTGAAGGAGAGCAGAAGGTTGGCAAGTGGTCACTGGCACAGAGAAGGGCAGGCCTGTGTAGAGTGGAGTGGCCTGAACAGAAGAAGGAAGTGGTGGAAGGGAAAAAGGGAAAGACCAGGAAGGAAGGACAGGTCTGTGGCGAAGGAGGGAGGAATGGAAAAGTAAAATGCCTTGCCCATTGAAGTTTGGAGCTTTGGACATGATAATTTTTTGGATGTTGGTTTGCAGACCAATTAAGAAAGGCTGCCCATTGGAGGTCTGAGGTTTGGTGCTTACGGCTGCTCTTGGACCTGGGTATCAAGTCCAGGGTAAGGTAATCAGTCCCCTTTCTAGTGTAAATTGGTTTATTATATTAAATGTGACTCAATGGTTTTTCTCCTTGCCTTAGAGTTCATAAGTACAGGAGTTCACAGAAAGAGCTTGAAGTCTCAAAGGCCATGAATTTTCTAAGATGTGATGTGGCCATAATAGGTTTGTAAAAACACAATGGGACAGTGATATCACGCTGGCAATACCACAATGTCATGTCAATGCTTTAAGACCACAATTAGTTGTTGATGCCATTGTCATCATGAGGTTACAATAAGTTTGTGATGTCACAATGGGTTCATGATGTCAGAGTGGCATGGCAGTTCTCAATTGTCATTAATTGGCAATGAATATATGAGTTCAAAAAGGGACTGTAATGTCCCCAAAAGCATGTGTTGTCACAAATGTGATGCCATTCTAACAGTTTTGTGATATCACAATGTGACACAATGGTCATGACCTCTGGCAGTATGATGTCACAGGGGATTTCTGATATCACATGTCATACCAGAAACATGAAATTGAAAACAGATTGTGAGCTCGCAAAGAGCCTAATATATGACAATGGCAACATGTCACTAAACTTATAAGGACAGGATTGGTTTGTGATGGCACAGTAGGTTAATGATACCACAATGCCAATGTGATGTCACAAAGGATTGTGATATCAGAATGGTTATATTGTCAAAATGGGTTTCAGAAATAGAATGAATTCCTAGAATAGGCCTTCACACTGTTACATCTATGATGTAACAATGTCACTGTGATTTATAATGCTATGATGCCATTATCGTTTGGTGATGTCACAATGAGCTGATGGTGTCATAATAACAATTTGATGTCACTGCTGATTTATAATGCTACAATGGTTATTAGGTCACATTATGTTTCTGATATCAACACACATGTCAAATTTGAAATACAATGAAAAAGTTGGGCGCTGGTGGCTCACACCTGTAATCCTAGCTACTCAGGAGGCTGTGATCTGAAGATAACAGTTCAAAGCAAGCTCAGGCAAGGAAGTCCATGAGACTCTTATATCCAATAAAAACCACTAGAAAACCAGAAGTGGCACTGTGGCTCAAGCGATAGAATGCTCACCTAGAGCTGAAGAGCATGGAGTGCACCCAAGCTCAGATTTCAAGCTCCACGACCCACGACCCACACACACACAAAAAAAAAGATTAAAAATAGACATTCACATTCTGTCTATAACATCACAATGAAAATGTGTCCTCTTATCACTGTAGTTTTGTGATGTCAAAAGTAGTTGATGCTGTCATAATGAGAATGCTATATCACATTGGTGATGTCACAAAGGGTTCGTTATGTTACAATGGCATGTCTGATATCAATTGTCAGTTCATAATGAGGGTATAGTTACACAAAGGGATTGTGATGTCACAAAGGATATGTGTTTTTTCAAAGGTGCTAAGAGGTTCTAATAGGTTTGGGATGTCACAATGTGATAGTGATGTCAAATGACAATGAAAGCTCACAATGGGTTTGTGATGTCACATTGGTGATGAAATCAAATAGTTTTGTGAAGTCACATCTCATAATCACATGTCCAATTTCAGTTGCAACTATTTCACAATGAGGATATGAGTTCACAGAAGAAGAATGAAATATAAAAGGCCATGAATTTTCTAAAATGCTATGAAGACATACTAGATTTTTGAAAAAACAATGGAACAGTGATATCACAATGGTAATGGATGTTGCAATATGATGACAATATAGTTTTGATATCACAATTGGTGAGGCCACACTGGTGATGAATTTACAAGAGGTGTGTGAGGTCACAATAGGTTGGTGCTATCAAAATGACACATATGATCTCAATTGTCATTAACTCTCAATGAGTATATGAGCTCACAAAGGGACTGTGATGTCTCCAAAGGCATGCGTTGTCTCAAAAGTGATGCAGTCTTAACAGGTGCGTGTTGTCAGGATGTGACAAAATACTCATAACATCTATCAGTGTGATGTCACCATGATCTAGATGTCAACTGAATTCAGGTATCACATTTCGTTCCTGGATTGTGTATGAGAGCATTGCAATTTCAGAGTGGGTTAGTGATATCACAATGAAAATGTGGGATCACAAAGGGATTGTGCTACCACAATGGCTATTAGAACACAATGTGTTTCTACTATAATAGGTTTGTGTTGTCACAATTGGTTGGAAATGTCACCATGCCATGCCAGATCTCAAATGTCATTAATTCACAATGAAGATATGAGTTCACAGAGGGACTGTGTTGTCTCCAAAGTCATGTATTAGCACAAATGTGATGAAGTCCTAACAGATTTGTGAGTTCACAATATGATACCATGGTCTTGATATCTATCAATGTGATGTCACAATATTCATGATGTCAGAGTCAATTTCGAATATCATATGTCATACCAGAATTATTATGAGTTTGAAAACATTATAAGCTTACTAAAGGCAGCATATCACACAAGTTATGATTAAAAACTCAAGGTCTTTGGAGCTTAAATTTCTTTCTTCGAAATTGTTTCCTCATTGTGAACTAGTAGAAATTGAAATTACACATGTCATTGTGATATTACAAACTCATAGTGACATCACAAATTCATTTGGTCTCATCACCACTGTGACAACACAAACCCATTGTGACATCACCTTGCTGTTTTGCCTTTGCAATCACATTGTGACATCACAAAGCTATTGTGAACTCTTAGCACCTTTATAAAAGACATGACCTCTGTGGCATCACAGACCCTTTGTGTACCCATATCCTCATAGTGAACTAATGAAAATTGTGATCACACATAGCATTGTATCATCACAAATACTTTGAGCAATAATTATGACTGTGAAATCACATTGTCATCATGACATCTTCATCTCATTGTGACATCACCAAACCCCAATGACACCATATCATGTTTTCTTTTTATTTTCTTCTCTGTTATTTATTGTAAGTATAGTGTACAGAGGGATTGCAGTTACATTAGCGAGATAATGAGTACATATCCTATCAAACATTGCTGCCTTGACATTATATTGTCATTTGGATGTCATAGACCCATTGTGAATGCCTATTCTTTGATTTCATTCAATTTCAAATGTGCCATGTGAGTTGATATCAGGAAACCATTGTGAACTCATAACCTTTGTGACATCAAATTTCTTTGTCACAGAACATTGCTTTTGTTATATCACTAACCCACTGTGACATCAAATACCTCTCCTGTCCTCATAATTTTTGTGACATGCCATTGTGATATCTTAGGCCCTTTGTGAGTTGAAATACTGTGTTCGACCTCATATTTCAGATATGACATGAGATATCTAAAATCCAATGTAACATCATGGTATCACAGCACTGGACATCATAACCATTGTGTCACTTTGGACATCTCAGACCTGTAAGTTCTTCACCTTTTTGATTACATATACTTTGGTGCCATCAGAATCCCTTCCCAAACTCATATATGTATGATGAGTTAATGACAATTGAGATCCTACATGCCATTGTGACATCACCAACCCCTTGGGACATCTCAAATCTATTGAGACCCCTTATACGTATGGCGTCACCAATTGTGACCTCAAAACATTATTATAACATGATGTTAAGACATTACATTGTCATTATAAAATCACTGTCCTATTGGGTTTTCACATGCTATGACCTCATTCTATGAAGCTTCTTCTATCACCTGGTATCCTCACATTGAATTATGCGTAATTGGAATTGGATTTATCATTCTGATATTATAAATAAACTGACATCACAAGACTTTTGTGATCTCATCACCACTGTGACATCAAAAACCCAATAAGACATCTCATTTCCATTGTGACATCTCATTCCCATTGTGACATTATGGATTACATTTTGCCATCACAAACCTATTATGACTTCCTACCACCTTTGAAAACACACGTGACCTCTGTGACATCACAGAACTTTTTTGTATCCATATCCTCATGGGAAACTAATGACAACTGACATCAGACATACCATTGAAACATAACAAATCTTTTTTGACATCACCATAATTGTGAAATCATGTTGCCATTATGACACCATCAGCTAATTTTCACATGTAAAACTACAATGACATCATAGCATTGTAACATCACATTGTCATTCTGATGTCATATACACGTTGTGTTTGCCTATTATGTTATTTGATTCTATTTCTAATGTGGCATGTTGGTTGATATCAGAAACCCATTGTGAGTTCATGACCATTGTGATATCACAGTGCCTTAGTAGCATCACGTTGCCTTTGTTATGTCACATTGCCAAATTGATGTCACAAAGGGATTTTGATGTGACAATGGTTATGACATCACAATGAGTTTCTAATATCAACCCATATGCCACATTTCAAATACAATGAAATCACAGATCAGGCACTCATAATGTGACTATGATATCACAATGACATAATGGCAAATCCTATAATGTCATTGTCAATTTGTGATGTCACCATAAGCTAAAGATGTCATAATAACAATGTGATATGACACTGGTTATGACGTCACACAGGGTTTATAATGTTACAATGGTTATGAGGTCACAATGTGTTTCTGATATCAACTGATATGCCACATTTGAAATATTATGAAATCACAGGATATATATTCACAGTGTGTCTATGGCAGCAAAATGACAATGCTATGATGTCACTGTAGCTTGGTGATGTCACCATGAGCTGATGGTGTCATAACGACAGTCTGATGTCAAATTGGTGATGATGTCACAAAGTGTTTGTGATGTCAAAATGGCATGTCAAATCTCAATTGCCATTAGTTTATAGTGAGGATATGAGAATGAAATCATAATGACATACACAAATGAACTGTGATGACACAAAGGCCATGTGTTTTTGTCAAAAGTGCTAAAATTCCTAACAGATTTCAGTTTTCAAAATGTTAATGATATAAAAATGGGTTAGTGATGTCAAAACTAGTTTGTAATGTCACATCTTATTTCAAATTTCAATTGCTACAAGTTCATAATGAAACACGTTCATAGAAAGAGCTTGATATCCCAAAGGCCATGAATTTTCTAAGATGTGATGAGGGCATAATAGATTTGTGAAAGCATGATGGTACAGTAATACCACAACTGCAATATGATGTCAAATTATGTCATGAGTGTTATGTGACAATTAGTTGGTGATGCCATCATAGTGATGAGTTCAAAATACCTTTGTGATGTTGCAATAGATTGCTGATGTGACAATGGCATGCCAGACCTCAATTGTCATTAACTCAAAATGAGTATATAATTTTAGAATGTGATTGTGAGGATTCCAAAGGCATTTGTTGGCACAAATGTGATGAAGTCAGAACAGATTTGTGATGTGACAATGTGACACAACAGTCATTACATCTAGCAATGTGATGTCACAATATTCATGATGTCACAGTATATTTCTAGTATTTCCCTAATTCTAATGACAGCTTGTGGAATAGATCTATGTGCTGAGTCCTTCATTGCATGCTCTGTGCTGAGTCTTGCACAGGGAGCTATGTGCAGAGTCTTTCATAGGGTGCAGTGTGCTGAGTCTTGCATTGGGTGCTGTGTTCTGAGTCTTTCACAGGATGCTGTGTGCTGAGTCAAGCTAAGAGTGCCATGTGCTGAGTCTTTCTCAGGATGCATTCTTTCATTGGGTCCTTGTAAGAGCTACATACTGAGACGATTATGCAGACAAGAAGTTTGAGCTCAGATATGTCTCCATGGCAGGGACAAAATTATGTATTACTGAAGACTAGTGAGTTGTCTCCTGAAGACAATTGTTTTGTTCTGCTTTGGCTAAGTCATGACCTTGAATTCAGGGCCTAGGCTCTGACCCTTACCTCTTGGGCACATGGCTACCACTCCACCATGTGGAACCACGGATCCCCTTGCAGCAGAGTGCCATGACCTAGGGGTTGATAGCTGCCTTCTCAGGAAGCTGAGATCTGAGGATCTAGGTTCCAAACTATCCCAGACACAAAAGGTCCTATGAGACTATTATGTCCAATTGAACCCTAAGCAACCTGAAGTGGAAGCTTGGTACTTTTGGCTCATGCCTGTCATCCTAGCTACTCAGGAGGATGAGATCTGAGGATCATAGTTCAAAGCTAGTCTGGGGCAGGAAAGTCTTTTATACACTTAGCTCCAATGGGTCACCAGAAAACCTGAAGTGGCTCTGTGGCTCAAGTGGTAGAGCACTAGACTTGAGCTGAAGAACTCAGGGACAGCACGCAGGCCCATGCATCATCTCCTAAAACCAACAACAACAAAAAAGCAGAAAAAAATCTAACAAACCTGAAGTAGAGGGCTGGGAATGGGCCTTAGGGGTAGAGTGCTTTGCATATATGAAACCCTGGGCTTCATTTCTCAGGACCACCTCACTAGAATAAAGCCTGAATTAGCTCCGTGGTTCAAGTGGGAGAGAGCTATCCTTGTGCAAGAAAAACAAAGTACAGTGCTGAGTTCAAGCTCCAGGACTGGTGTATGCGCGCGCGTGTGCGCGCGCACACACACACACACACACACACACACACACACACAGACCAAAAGTGAAACTGAGACACAGAATGGTAAAGCACTGGGCTTCTCCATTGAGCTCATGTTCAGCACCCAGGCCCTGTGTTCAACCCAAACCTAGCCACCCAGGGCCCAACAAGGAGAGGTCAAATGTTTCAAAACATGATGAGATTCACCAGCCCTAGATGACAGGAAGCTTTCTGTTATGTGATATGTGCTTGGATTTCCCAAGATTCCAGAAACCTAGGAAACGCATCATAGGCCCATCATCACCTGCAATTAAACATTTCATTAGGTTCAATATCTTAGTTTTCTGCCAGAAGAACTCCTGAATTTTATTGAGCACTGTATCTGAACACCGGAATATAGTCTCACAAAGGCAGGATAAGTGCAGGGAACTTGGCCTGCCAATGGAGGTTACACAAATGAAGGCATCCTGACAAAACAGCGAACTGGGGAAAGAGATAGCTTGGGGTACAAAGAGGCCTTTTTCTCTGGGCCTTCAGAGCCTACGCACACTCATCCTCACTAATTGGCCCAGATGGAGTTGTTTCACCGCTGTACAGGAGTAAGGCCTTTTGTTTTCCTGTTCAGACAATGAGTGAGACTTCTTCTCACAGCATGGGGTAGAGAGAAACCCTCAGGCTACACGGAACAGTAAGGGGAGTACCTGAACATGCACTGTTTCGAAAGCACTCTCTATGCTATGAAATCATTGTATTATAAACAAATTTCCTAGTTTGGTGCTGTTCATTATAACTACTCTGGAGCTACACCTAAAGGAACATCCATACACACGCAAACACATGGAGGTACAGGACCGTTTTGTGGGGGCAGGTCCTGGGGTTGGATTATGAGCGTAGGCATTGTTCCTGAGCTGCTTTTGCTCAGGTATTGCATTAAAAGCCCCATATCTGGGCTTTTCTCTGAGCTCTTAGAAATAACAGTGTCATGGACTTTCCAATACTGGCTGGATTCAAACTAAGGTTCTCTACATCTCAGCCTCCTCAGAGCTGAGATTAGAGTCAGCAGCCACTGGCTCTTCCCTTTCTTTCCTTCTTCATTTTTTACTCTGGACAAGCTGACTTCTTAACAGGGTCATTCCATTGGTTTGAATTTATAAGTAAACTACCCAATGTTCTTTATAGCTGCTTTCTCTGAAAACGATTTTCTCTCCTCATCTTCTCCTCTGGTCACAGGCTTGCAACCAAAAGTGAGAAATGAGTGTTCCAGGATTTGGGAGCAAATGTCCACAGGACACATCAGTTCAGTCACTTAGCATTGAGCTGCAGTAAATTTACTGTCTCAGGATGAGTGGAACAAAAGCTGGAATGATCCTCATGCAGTCTGCACTGCTCCTTTTGCCTATAAAATGACCTACTAATTATGAGTGTTTCCAACCTTAAGTATCTAGAACACACTAGAAACATCTTCCTGTTTCTGTTTTTCTCCAGTACCTCTCGAGATTTAGACTAAAGGTTTGTGTGGAGCGGTTCCTCGGCGAATCCCTGAGGAAAGTTGCTTGAATCTTCCTCAGATCGCTGTCCAAAACCAGCCTGAGCAGGAAGTTGTGAGTCTCTTTTCTCCAATAAACCACCAGAAAACCAGAAGTGGAGCAGTGGCCTAGAGGGAAGAGCTCCAGCTTTGAGAGAGAAAGCCAAGCAGGAGATATTGGCCAGAGCAGGCTGGAAAGCCTGGGAGGTGCTTATGTCCAATTTTTATCGACCAGATGGCTGAAAGTGGAGCTGTGGTGGTGGTAGAGACTCAGCCTTGAGTAACACAACTCAGAATTGTATAGGGCCCTGAGTTTAAGCCCTGGGATGACTACAAAAAAATGCAAAGGGAGAAGGCCAAGTTATGTATCAGTGCCTTACCTACTTATGTGTGTATTACCTCCCTGAGTGAAAACAGACCATATGCAATGCTTCTGCTTTTATTTACTGATTTATTTTTCAGAAATGTCTGTTGCACAAACTGCATCTTAATCTTCATTTCAGGCCCATTGCTTTTCTCTTCCAGGGTTTCAGGCCTGTGTCCTTATATGATGCACACTTAGGCTTTCAGCAGGGTTTATTTACATTTTATTATGAGGCCAACACAGGAACAATCACAAATCAGGCAAGGGAAGACAAGATCAGGTTTCTTAGAAGTAACCGGTATTCAGAAAAATTAACTTGCGGATGAAAAATGGCAGCAGAGTTCCGGGAAGATGGCGGAGGAGAAGCTGGAATCTGAACAAGCTCTTGCATAGAAAACAGTTTCAGAGTTCCAGTGAACAGTCCCAAGCCAGAGAATCACACCAAGTGTGCCATCACAGGACAGAGAGTTAGTCAAGAGAGGGGAAGCCAAGCAGACACATCTGAGCAGCTGCCGCTGCGGCGGCAGGGTCGCAGCGGCGACCACCGCCGCGGAGGCATACCTGAGACGCAGTCCGGGACGAAGGAGCCAGACGCAGCGGACGAGCGGATTCTACTCAACACCAGCAAGAACCGACAAGGAGCGGACAACTTCATCCTGCACTTTGCAGACCAGAGACGACCCGAGATCCATGACTCCGCGTGAGTAGAAGCCCCACTTCCTCACTCCTCTGGGAGCAGAGGAGGGAAGGCCACCCCTCCCCCCACCAGCACCGGTGATCTCCATCTTGGATACCGACAAAGCTCGGAGGAGCGGCTAGCTCCAGCTCAGGCCTTGGAATAGAGCTAGTCATTTGGCAGTTCACGGGAACTTGGCGGCGAGGTGACCTCACAGACTCAGTTCCATCCAGGGAGGGGTCGCCCAGCTCAGGCACCAGCCATTGGAGTGGCTCTCCTCGCTGGGTGGCCAGAGCCAGAGGCTGCCCCTCCCTCTAGCAGCCACCACAATCAATTGAAAAACAGAAACCCTGAGAATGGCTCCAGGCTGGGTGCTGTGAGTTTTTTTTTTTTTCACAAAATAGCCCCAGGGAAAAGCTACTGCTCCTTGAAAGACCTCAACTCTACCCAGAACCTAGCCTCATTACTGCATCCCCCTCTTTTGTGATTCTCAAAGCAGATCACCCTCCCAGTAAACTAACCTGGGAGGGGGATCTCAAAATCTTGGGTAAAGCAGAGCATTTTTCTGCCTGTTCCAACAAACTGACTTAAGAAACCAATCAAGCCACAGGACCTCAAGCTGACCAGAGACTCCAACCAGACTCTGGTTACAGACAAAAGGGAGATAAAGGACTCTTCCCACCCCTCCCAAAAAAAAAAAAAAAAAATCAAAGAACTTTTTTTTTCTTCTTCTTCTTCTTTTCTTTTTTTCTTTTTCTTGTTTTGTTTTTTTTTCGTTTTTTGTTACCTTATATATATATAAAAAAATTTTTTTTTTTTTGCTTTTCTAAAACTTTTATTAATCTTTAATTTTTGCCTCTTCTGAAAAAATAATTGTTTTCCATTAATTTTTTTTTTCTCCTCTTATAATTTTTATTTTAGGAATACGTGAATGTGTGTTTTCTTTTCTTTTCTTGTCTTCTTTCTCTTTTTCATTCATTTTTAATTATCTTTTTGTTTTTGTTTTTTTTCTAGCTCTACTGAACTTCTGATCTTTTCTTCTCACTTTCCTATCCTTTCCAACTTTTCCTCTTTGTTCACCTTTATGTGACTTAACTCTTGTCCTGCACATCCTCAGATAAACCCGTAGTTAACCAGTAGACCCTATCCCCCATTGTGTACACACTTAATCCACAAACTTATTACTCAATTCAAAACCTCTGAGACTTAAATTCATTAATAACAGTACTACCTCTTTATACCTATATAATATTTTAAGCATTTTTTAAAAGTTTTTCTCATCTCCTCTATGTCCCTCCCTTTCTCTCAACATATTCATATCCCTCTATAAATAGATGGTCTTTTAATCTCTAAAATAACATTAATTTTTAGGTCTCTATTTTTTTCTGGTCTCTTTTCATTCCCCTTTCCCTTTCTTCCCTTTTCTCTCTCTCTCTACTTACATCCTACCCAACCTATTTCCTGCATTGTGATTAGGACATAGTTAACTCTCCCTGTGCCTTCCCACACCAATCTATTCCTATTTTTTACCCACATCTCTCCCTATCCCTAATAATTTCTGGTTTTCCAAATTCTTCTCTGCGGTTCGAAGTCCTTTAACATATAGTTGTTTGATGTCGAATAGATGTATCTGTTGAACTAGATTGTATCTGTAGATTATTGACTGTACAAATGCAAACTTTGGTTGATGGTTGCCTTAAGATAGTGTTCTAGCACAAAACTGGTGCTATCCTCATCTCAAATGGGCAGAGTAAGCCGGAAAAACACAAGAAAAATGGCAAATTCGGGTATCTCAATTCCCAATCCTGATAATCAGGGGTTAGAACAGATAATGAATAATCCAGAGGAGAGTTCCCAAACAGCTCTACAAACACTGCTGGCAAACATGATAAATGAAAAGTTTGACAACGTACAAAGGACTCTGTATGAGCGTGATAGGGAGAGAGAGGAGGCATCCCAGAAGTTTATACAGGAATATCATAAGCGTGAGGAAGCTACTCAAAAACTGATACAGGATTTGCGTGAACAACTTGAGAATACTCAAAGAGAAAGGGAGGAATGGCGTGAGCAGGCTGAGAACACTCAAAGAGATCTGCAGGAATCCCGCGAACGGGAGGAAGCTAATCAAAGAGTAATACAGGAATTGAGAGACCAGGTAGAGAACACACAAAGATCACTAAAGGCATTCATGGAATCCATTAACAAAGAGATGAAGGAAGTCAGGGAGACCACAAAGGGAATGCTGAATGGAACCCAACAGAAGGAATGGGAGCCCAAAGAAACCATAACCAATCAACTAAGTGATTTGAGGACAAACACTGAACACCAAATTAAGGAAGTAAAGAAATTCATACAAGACCTAAAACAGAGCTTCAACAAAGAACTTGAAGCCATCAAAGCTGACCAACTAGAAGGAAAAGAGATAAAAAACAAAGTAGAGAGTCTTGACAGCAGGTTAGACCATGCAGAAGATCGAATCTCAGGGATTGAAGACAGCCTAGATATTATAGAGAAAGAACATACAACCATCCAAGACAAGTCCAAGAAATATGATAGATCTATCCAACACCTGGAAGACACCATCAGAAGGCCTAATCTAAGGATAATGGGTGTAGAGCAGCACCTAGAAACAGAAGTTAATGGTCTAGGAAATCTGTTTAACAGGATCCTAGCAGAGAACTTCCCAAACATGCAAAAGGATAGGCCTGTCCAGATACAAGAAGCCTTTAGAACCCCAAATAGACCAGACCAGAATAGGACATCCCACCGTCACATTATAATCCACACAGGATCAACTCAGAACAAGGAAAAGATCCTTAAAGCTGTCAGAGAGAAAAGGGTAATCACTTATAAAGGGAAACCAATTAGAATCACCTCAGATTTCTCAGCAGAGACAATCAAAGCAAGAAGAGCCTGGAATGATGTATGCCATGCCCTAAAAACAAACAACTATCAACCAAGAATACTGTACCCAGCTAAACTCTCCTTCATAACTGAAGGCCAAATAAAAACCTTCCATAGCAAAGAAAAATTGAAACAATACATCTCCACCAAACCAGCCCTACAAAAGATTCTTAAAGATGTCCTACACATAGAAAACCAACAAGACCGCAATAAAGGCCAAGAAACTGCACCCAAACTGAGAATCCAAGAACCATAGGAAGAACCCAGTTTTCGCAGCCCCCAAGAAGGTAGATAACATGGCAGGAACTCCCAAATACCTCTCAGTCCTATCTCTTAATGTTAACGGACTGAACTCTCCAATTAAGCGACATAGACTGTCTAGTTGGATTAAAAAACAAGACCCTTCTATCTGCTGCCTGCAGGAGTCACATCTTGCCCGTAAAAACAAATACATTTTCAATGTTAAAGGCTGGAACAAAATCTACCAAGCAAACGGACCGCATAAACAGGCGGGAGTTGCAATCCTAATATCAGATAAAATAGACTTCAAATTAAAATTCGTGAAAAGAGATAAAGAAGGTCGCTACATACTAATTAAAGGATCTCTCCTTCAGGAGGATATTACAATTCTAAATATCTATTCGCCAAACAATGGAGCACCCAAATTTATCAAAGAAACACTACTTTCCCTCAAATCCCATATAGATCCAAAGACATTAATCGTTGGGGATTTTAACACACCACTCTCCCCACTAGATAGATCAACTCGGCAAAAACTCAACAGAGAAACCGCAGATCTAAACAGCTGCATAGATCAACTAGACTTAATAGACATTTACTGAACATTTCACCCAGCAGCATCAGAATACACGTTTTTCTCAGCAGCACATGGAACGTTTTCTAAAATAGACCACATTTTAGGCCACAAAGCAAACTTGTCTAAACTCAGAAACATTGAAGTTATACCTTGCATTCTCTCTGACCACAAGGGAATAAAGTTAGAACTCAACACCAAAAGCCACCAAAGAAAGTCCGGTATCACATGGAGGCTGAACAACACACTGCTGAATCATGAGTGGGTCATGGAAGAGATTAGAAAGGAAATTCAAATGTTCATGCTATTCAACAAAAATGAACACACAAAATACCAGCTCCTCTGGGACACAGCAAAGGCAGTACTCAGAGGCAAGTTTATAGCTCTGAGCTCCTACATCAACAAATTGGAAAGATCTGAAACTAACAATTTAATGACACATCTAAACCTCCTTGAAAAAGAGCAGCAAGATAAACCCCAATCCAGTAGATGGAAAGAAATAATCAAAATTAAATCAGAATTAAATGAATTAGAATCCAAAAAAACTATAGAAAGAATCAACAAAACAAAGAGTTGGTTCTTCGAAAAACTCAACAAAATTGACAGACCCTTAGCAAATCTTATCAGAAAAAGAAGAGAACACACCCAAATTAATAAACTCAGAGATGAGAATGGAAACATCACCACGGAAACAAGCAAGATTCAGAACATTATAAGGGAATACTTCTCAAAACTTTATGCTAATAAGTTTGAGAACTTGACAGAAATGGACCTCTTCCTAGCAAATATTGACATGCCAAAACTAAACCAAGATGAGGTAAACTATCTTAACAGGCCCATATCAAGCATTGAAATAGAAACAGCAATAAGAGACCTCCCAGCTAAGAAAAGTCCAGGACCAGATGGTTTTACAGCGGAATTTTACAAGGCCTTCAAAGCAGAGCTCACACCAATTCTCCTCCAACTCTTCAATGAAATTGAAAGAGAAAGCTCACTACCGAACACATTCTATGAAGCCATCATAACCCTCATCCCAAAACCTGGCAGGGACTCATCAAAGAAAGAGAACTATAGACCCATTTCTTTGATGAACATTGATGCAAAACTTCTCAACAAAATTTTGGCCAATCGACTTCAACAATTCATCCAAAAAATCATACACCACGATCAAACAGGATTCATTTCAGGGATGCAAAGCTGGTTCAATATACGCAAATCAATTAATATTATTCATCACATCAACAGGAGCAAGAATAAGAACCACATGGTTATCTCAATAGACGCAGAAAAAGCATTCGACAAGATCCAACACCCCTTTATGATGAAGGTTTTGAAAAAATTAGGAATCCATGGAACATTCCTCAATACAATAAAGGCTGTATATGACAAACCTACAGCCAGCATTATACTCAATGGTGAAAAACTAAAGCCATTTCCTCTTAACTCAGGAACAAGACAAGGATGCCCACTCTCTCCACTTCTCTTCAATCTAGTATTAGAATGCCTAGCTACAGCAATAAGACAAGATGCAGACATAAAGGGGATCCAAATAGGGAAAGAAGAAATAAAACTCTCCCTCTTTGCAGATGACATGATCTTGTATTTAAAGAATCCCATAGACTCCACTCCCAAATTACTCAAGCTGATTCAAAACTTTGGCAAAGTAGCAGGTTATAAAATTAACCCCCAAAAATCAATGGCTTTTCTGTATGCCAACAATGAGAAAAGTGTGGCTGAAATTAGGAAAGCAACTCCATTTGTAATAGCCCCACAAAAAATAAAATACCTAGGAATTAACTTAACTAAAGAAGTGAAGGACCTCTATGATGAAAACTTTAAAATCTTGAAAAAGGAAATCAACACAGAACTTAAAAAATGGCAAAACCTCCCATGCTCCTGGATTGGAAAGATTAACATCGTGAAAATGGCAATACTGCCCAAGGCTATCTACAAATTCAACGCAATACCTATCAAAATTCCACCCTCATTCTTCAAGGAAATAGAAGAGGCAATCCAAAAATTCATATGGAACAATAAAAGACCCCGAATAGCAAAAACGCTCCTCAACGGAAAGAACACTGCTGGAGGAATATCAGTACCAAATTTCAAACTCTACTATAAAGCCATAGTAATCAAAACAGCTTGGTATTGGCATAAGAACAGACCTCAGGACCAATGGAATAGAATTGAAAACCCAGAAATGAACCTACAGACCTATAGCCATCTAATCTTCGATAAGGGAGCTAAAACAATAGAATGGAAGACAGACAGCCTCTTCAGTAAATGGTGCTGGCAAAACTGGTTAACTACATGTAGAAAACTAAAGCTAGATCCTTATATATCACCCTGCACCAGAATCAACTCCAAATGGATCAAAGACCTTGAACTCAAAGCAGACACTCTGAAAACATTACAGGATGGAATAGGAGAAACCCTGGGTCTCCTTGGCACAGGCCGAAATTTTCTGAATAAAGACCCGGAAACACAACAAATCAAAGAAAGGCTGGACAAATGGGATTGTATAAGGTTGCAGAGCTTCTGCAGGGCAAATGACATAGCTAGCAAGATCAATAGAAAGCCCACAGACTGGGAGAATATCTTTACTAGCCATACAACGGACAAGGGTCTCATATCTAAAATATACTTGGAACTCAAAAAATTAAACCACCCAACAACAAATCCTCAAAGAAACAACTGCCCAATAAGTAAGTGGGCGAAAGACTTAAAGAGAAGCTTCTCTGAAGAAGAAAGAAGGATGGCCAATAGACACATGAAGAAATGTTCAACATCCCTAGCCATAAAAGAAATGCAAATCAAAACAACATTGAGATATCACCTCACTCCAGTTAGAACAGCAAAATTCAAGAACTCTAACAACAACAGATGCTGGAGGGGATGTGGACAGAAAGGAACCTTACTTCATTGTTGGTGGGAATGTAAACTTGTTCAACCACTTTGGAAAGCAGTATGGAGGTTCCTCAAAAGACTCCACATAGAGCTCCCCAATGACCCAGCAATCCCACTTTTGGGCATTTACCCAAATGATCACAAACAAGGCCACACTAAAGCTACCAGCACAACTATGTTTATTGCAGCATTATTTACCATAGCTAAGACATGGAACCAACCCAGATGCCCCTCAGTAGATGAATGGATCAAGAAGATGTGGTATATATACACAATGGAATTCTATGCCTCCATCAGAAAGAATGACATTTCCCCATTTGTTAGGAAATGGAAAGGCTTGGAAAAAATTATATTAAGTGAAGTAAGCCAGGCCCAAAGAAACATAGGTCCCATGGTTTCCCTTATTTGCAATATCTAGTATAGGTATGAGTCAAGCGGAAAAAGTCAAATAATGTGAGGTTAGGAAAACGAAACCTCAAATATGTATTTTAATGTTTTTGTTTCTTTCATGCATGTGTTTCTAACGCATTTATAATATTATCTCTTTGTTGCTTTGTATGTCCCTCCCCCACAGTGTAACCCCCGCTTTCACTATATTTGATGTCAGTATAACATGTGGAGGAGATGGGGACAAACAAGTCGTTTAAGGATTCAGGTGGACCTGTTGCAACAATGAGAAGTACAAAATGTCATGTCAAAACCAGCTTTACAATGTCGGGGGGGGGGAGGGGTGGTATGATTGGGTGGGAGGGAGGGGGGAGGCTGGGAAGGGAGGTGAAGGGTAAACAAAGGAGGAGGCTGCAATGCTTGGTAAGAAATGTATGCATTATCCTGCCCATGTAATTGTAACCCCTCTGTACAGTATGTTCTCAAATAAAATAAAATTAAATTAAAAAAAAAAAAAAAAAAAAAAGAAAAATGGCAGCATACTTATGTAAAAAATACCATTAAGAAAAAGATGAGAGGGCTGGGAATGTGGATTAGTGAGAGACTGTTTGCCTAGCATGCAAGAAGCCCTGGGTTCAATTCCTCAGTAGGACATACACAGAAAAAGCCAGAATTGGTGCTGTGGCTCAAGTAATAGAGTGCTACATATAGTGCCCAGGCCTTGAGTTCAACAGAGAACTGACAAAGAGATAGATAGGTAGGTAGGTAGGTGGGTGGGTAGATAATAGATAGATAGATAGATACAAACATGATAGATGAATCTGCTCTTGGACGTCAAGAGGGAAGAAGGGAACAATTAGCAGTCATGAGGCCTTCTGCAGTGTGCCAGGATACCAGCATCGCATTCACATAACCACAGAGCAGGAAGCCTGTCTCTCTCCCACTTCTCAGGCAGCTGAGGGCCCCAGAGCCAAGAGGGAAGAGCCAGGTGCTTGGAGAGAGAAGAGAAATGGCCCTGCTTCTCCTTGGACTGGGGATTGGCATTAATAATGTGCAGAAGGAAGGAAGGAGATTGGACTCACCGAGGTAGAAGAAGGGCCTTCAAACCTGAGAAATGAAGAGTGAAAAACCCACTCCTTAAAACCAGAGATCAGGGTTTTCAACTCTGTTCCTTCCCCCCCCCACACACACACAAACACTCGCACACTAAACTGGCTCTCTGTTGGTAACCTAAAGATAGTTTGAGGCTCCCTTCACCTGAGGGAGGAAGGTTAATCAGTCATTGTTTGAAGAGGCTGAGAAAAGTCTGACCCTGGTATAACTCTAACAAATGTTTGAAGTCCCCCCTCCCCTGTTGCTGGTTGTGCCTGGAATTAATGAAGTGGTTTTGCAGCTCACTTTCCTGTTGAGTGTGTACATTCTGCCTCCTAATCCTGCAGGCCTTGGTCTTTTCACCTAGCCTGGCTTTTGCAACTATTTTCTGTCCTTCAAATACAGTGATATAATGGAGTTCTTCCTGCTAACAGGGCTTTGACCCTGAGAACTTCATTTGAACCCATGATGGGTCAATAATGTTTCTTTCCTGCTTCTATAGCTTGAGAACTTTAAGAACATTTAGAGTGCAAGTAACTTCTCATCACCAAGGGAAACTCAGGAAGCTCTTGAACATCTGAGGTTTCAGAAGTGGAAGTCAGAGTGTCATAGACTTTCCTACTCTGGCTGACTTTACCCTGTGATCCTGAGACCTCAGCCTCCTAAGATAGGGTGATGTGCGTGAGCTACTGATTCTCTGCTAGGTTCAGAACTGTAATGACATTGTCAGTACAAGTCAACTGCTTATCACAAAGGGCTTGGGGAGCAAGCCCCTTTCAACATTGGATCTTTCAGAACCCTGTAGCACACAAGGTTATAATGCTAGAGTCTCAGAGACTGGGCATATGGATCTACTAAACTTGAACCTTGAGCTCTGACTCCAATTCTGGTATACATCAGCATTCATTTTCCAGAGAATGTTCTCTTAATTAGCAAATAGGAAAAGTACTTTGATTAACCCTCACATTTTTCCAGTTGTGTGTCTCGAACTCAAGCCTGGGCACTGTCTCTGAGCCCTTCAGCTCAAGGCAAACAGTACCACTTGAGCCACAGTGTCTTTTGGTGGTTCATTGGAGATAAGAGTCTAACAGGCTTTCCTTGCTTAGCTTTTCTTTGAACTGTGGTCTTCAGCTCCCAGTCTCCTGAGAAGCTAGTTTTCCAGATGTCAGCACCAGAATCTGGCCTATTATTTTTGAAAATCCTGGGGCTTGATCTTAGGGCCTGGGCACTCTCTGTGAGCTTCTTTATCTCAAGACTAGAGCTCTACCACTTGAGCCACTCCACAGCTTCTGGGTTTTTCTGAGTATGTGGCACTGAGGATTCAAACCATGGCATTCATGCATGCTGAGCAAGCTCCTTACCACTAAGTCACATTTCTAGCCCCACCCTTAAATTTTATCCCTCAACTTGCCTATCCTCAAGAAAAGGCCTCTGATTATAAATCATCTAAAGAAATCCCTATAGGAAGGTTTCCAAAAATAAAGAAGACAAAGCTCATCTGTGGGCGAGACTCTAAACATGTGAAGACTGTAACAAATGCTTCCATTTAATTATGTATCATGTTTCAACACTTAATAAAGTATAAATGAAAATGAATCAATGTCTTAAATTATTGTGAATCATTTTATAATAGATGTAAAACATGTACTAAATATTATGTGTATAATAATACTAAATACAATAAACAATAAATAAATGAATCAAATAAAAAATAAAATACAAAATCAATAATAAAATTTATATGTAATAAACATACATATGTAAGTATATATCATATATTACACATGTATAGTAATATTATTTTCCATTGCAGGGCATTCATTTGGGCTTTCAGAACTCTAGCCTGAATTTGTTTTCCTCAAAGACAGTAAGCTTCGTCTTCACTCTTGGTGCAAAAGAGTTACCTGGAGGGTGAGATCAAATCACAGCAATTACAGAAATACTGACCCCAGTTCCACGACAGTAGCTTAATTTTTTTTTTTATTGAAAGCAGTTATGTTCATTCAGTTTCATACAGAGCATTAAAAAAAAAAAGCAGTGTAGAATTTTATACAGCTTTTCAGACATCCTTCCATTATCCCCAAAGTGCTTCTCTGAGCACTACATTTTTTCTTTTTTTGTACATTTTTATGGCAAAAATGTTGTACAGAGGGATCACAGTTACATGAGCAAGGTAATGAGTTCATTTCCTATTGAGCATTGTTGCCTCCTCTTTTGTTTGTTTTCCCCCTACCTTCCCTTCCCTCCCATCTCCACAACTACTCCCCCTGCCGAGCTCAGTGACTTTTTTTTATTTTTGGCTTGGCACGGGGTTTGAACTCAAGTAGTGGCAACGCTGCACCTTCCCTCACATTGCTACAGATTTACCAAGACCCTGAGTACAAATTCCAGGTTAAGGAAGGAAACTGGCAGAAATTCCAAACCAGAGATCTTTATTTCTTTTTAATTTAGTTAAATAATTAATTAATTGTTTTATTTATTCTTTATTTTTAACCATGGGGCTTGAACTCAGGTTGTGGCTATGCTGACTCAGCTTCCATCACCCTAGGCTGTGGTGCAGTCTCTGGACCCATAGCCCATCCTGGGATCCTAGGCCCTGAGGGTTTGCAGGAAGAAAAAAAAGTAGGATACCACAAAAAATGGCGAGCTTCAGAGGGCTGGGGTATTATGTCTTTTTCTTTGCACCGTGGTTCTGAATGACAAGGCTACAAAGTGGACATGACCTGCCGTTGCTCATACATGCAAGGCAAGCACTCTACCACTGAGCCACCTTCTATTTTCTCATTCCTGGGAGAAGCTGCACATGATCCTCATTTTCAGTCTGTACCTTTGTATACGGAGGAACATCTCTCCTTTGCTCTCCATCAATTCCCTACTTTCCAGTTAGAATGACTTAGAATAATAAAAATGTAAAAAGAGAAAATAAATCATCATGAAAATAAACAGATGCAGAAAATTCACTATATTTTTCCCACAAGTTCAACCAATATGAACTATTGGGGAAATACATGGACACCTTATTCCCACTGGCACTGAAAGACTCTAGTTAGGCAATTCTGATGAAGATGAGTAACAAAACGAAAAAGTGAGAAATCGTATCAATTGCAAGAAAAAAAAATGGAGTAGGATCCAAGCAAATTTCTTCTTTGTGCTGCTGAAAATAATCGGCTTACTATAGTGTGGTGACTACTTTCCATAAAGGCCACTCATGTGAATACTAGGGATGGCAATGAATATACCCCTCTTCATCGGGAAGCCTACAGTGGACATGTAGACATTGTCCATGAGTTGGTGGCTCAAGCAGCAGATATTCATGCAATAATTGTTAATGGCTGGATACCCTTGCGCAGTGCTTACTCGTGGAATAATATCAGTGTGGCGTCTTTCTTACTTCATCATGATGCAGATACCAATGCCCAAACTAAATGCCTCTTGACTCCCTTGCATCTTGCTGCTGGGAATATAGATAGCAAAGATACACTAGATCTCCTTCTGTTGAACCATTATATCAAACCACGTCTGAAGAAAAACTTGGAAGAAACTGCCTTTAATATTACCAAAAGGATAAGTATGTATCACTACTCTTTGAAGTTGTGGAAGTTTGTACAAATTGTTCTATTAAGTTGTAATGGTTCGGTTAAGTTTCTTTTCTTTTATCTTTTTTTTTTGTTGAATTTTATTATTTTACTGTGAAAACACCATACAGAGGGGTTAAAATTACATGGGCAAGGTAATGAGTACATTTCTTATCAAGCATTGTTGCCTCCTCCTTTATTTCCCCTTCCCATACCTTCTCATCTCCCCCCCACTCCCATCCCCCCTCACTACCCCTCCCCCCCCGTCAAAGTTGTAAAGTTCGTTTTTCTACCTGACGTCTTGTATATCTCATTGTTGCAATGGGTCAACCTGTATCCCTATTTAAACAATTTGTTTTTTCCCTTCCCCTCCACAAATCATACCAACATCAAATAAAATTAAAGTAGGGGTTTTACGGTGGTGGAGGGACATACAAAGCAGCAAAGATATCATCTTATAAATATGTTAGAAACAATTGCAAGAAAGAAAAAAGTAACATTTGAATCCTTATCTTGGGGTTCAATTCAACTAATATCAACTTATCTGACCATTTCTGTTTGTCTCAGACATATATTAGTTATTGCTAATAAGGGAAACCATGGGATCTATGTTTCTTTGGGCCTGGTTTACTTCACTTAATATATTGTTTTCCAATTCTTTCCATTTTCTAACAAATGGGGCAATGGCATTCTTTCTGAGGGAGGCATAAAATTCCATTCCATAGAATTCTATTTTCTTAATCCATTCATCTACTTAGGGGCATCAAACAAGACCATACTAAAGCTACCAGAACAACTATGTTTATCGCAGCATTATTTAGCATAGCTAAGATATCAGTTACGTTTCTTAAACATCAAAATGCCAGTCCATTCTTTGTGTCCATACAAAATATTTTCACAATCCAAATAACAGCAATATCTTACTGTAAAAATTCCGTGGAATTTTCCCAATTGAATTGTCTGACTTTGATGTCAAAATGTATTTGAGTTGTTTGTGTACATCTATAATGATTTCTGCAGAGTTTGTGATTTTTTAATCAGAAATAATTTGATCCTATCTGTTGAAATGAGTGGTACAGAAGCTAAAGATATTTCTGGTTCTTGACTGAAAAAGGTATATTTTAAAATATTCTATATTCTGTGTTTGCATAATATCCATAATCTATTTAATTCTTTCCTAGATATACTTTGAATTCAACATTGTTTTATAATATGTTATTTATTAATAAATGTGTCCTTTCAGATTGCATTTCATATAGAAAATTTAAGATTATATTTTCTAGGTTCTTTTTTTTTTTTTGGTCCAGTCATGGGCCTGAACTCTGGGCCTCTGAACTCTGAACGCTGACCCTCAGCTCTTCAGCTCAAGGCTAGCGCTTTACCACTTGAGCCACAGAGCTACTTCTGACTTTTTTCTTTTTGCGTATGTGGTGCTGAGATATCGAACCCAGGGCCTCAAGCATGCAAGGCAAGCGCTCTACCACTGAGCCACCTTCCCAGCCCCTTTTTCTAGGTTCTTATAGTAGTTTGTTTCTTTGGGATAAAATGATAATGTTAACTAATTTCAAAAGTTTTGTGAAGTTCTATGTAAAGGCCTTTCTAAGGTGAAGATTTAATACACTGATGTCAAACTAACGTTTAATTCTAACACTTGCATATATTGTTACACTTGTAATTTTGTAATTAACCTTTTAATAACTTTTTCATTTCTGCAACTGAACAATGAAAAATATGGAATACTTCACAAATTTTCATATTATCCTTGTGCAAGTGTTATGTTAATCTCTGTATTGTTGTAATTTGGGTATACGTGCTGCTGAAGCATGTAGTATCCTCTAAATTTAAGTAGTTAATGATGCAATCTTTATACAGGCTTATATCCTTGGGTGCCTATTTGTAGCAAGGAAACCTTATTGTTCCTAACAATACTATTGATCTTATTTCCCTAAAATAATGTGTATAGTGGAAAAAAAATTATATTGTTCGGTCGATTGCTCACATTTGCGTTTTTTTGTCAATGACAATTTTAAGGCTTTTTCATTTTAGATTTGATCATACTTTGAAGCACTTATAGCTAGGTCCTAAGGTGATGGCTTTTTCAAGTTCTTATTTATGTAACTGAGTTAGCTTTGTGGAGCTAATAGATTCAACGTAAGCCTTGCTTAAGAGCTACTTCTAAACTTCTTCAGCTTAAATTTTCCAAATGAGGTCTTACTGGCACAAATTTCTACCTGACCCTTTATCCTTCTTCCATGTAGGAACAGACCAACCAGAATATCCTACCCTGACAGCATAGATTGTCTTACTGGAACAAAACTAATCTTAGTTACAAGGGATCATAGAGAGATGAACAGTTCAGCAGAACTGTTCAGACTAGAAGGTATTTTTTCAAAATTTAAGTGTCTATTATACCTACCATTTCAAAAGTAACTAACGCCAAGGTGAAAAAAATTCGTCATATGCATGATTTCCTAATGTCTGGACTGTCTACCTTCCAACCAGGCAGGAACTTACACTATTGCCTTTCTATCACCAAATATTTCCATAGCTCCAGGAGAAGTCCATGTTTCTCCTCATTATTAAGCCTTAAATTGGTAATGTTTTAATCACAGTGTTTCCTCTTGCCTCCAGGCTGTAAATCTACAAATGCTAAAGATTTAGGTCTAACTCTACCTATCACTGAGGTACAGATAATGCAATAATACTTTAAAACAGAGTTGTCTTTGATACCCTAACCACAACAGAACAATGCAAAACATGTGCCCTTTTTATTATATTATATATAGTTATATATTTTATATTTATATGTGCTGATTTCATATTTCACACAGTGAAACTTAGTAGAATTAATTGATAATTTGACAAATAAATTGATAATTATTTATTCCAATAAAGAGAATTAGAATACAAATAATTAGGTTTAGAAAACAAACTAGAATATAAAAAGTATCAATGTAATGTCTTCACTATAAACTTGTGATACCTTCTAAGTGTTCTTGTTCTTCTGAATTCACATGGTAAAAAAAAAATGTTGATTTCCTCTAAAGTATAAGGAATTTTACTCTGCTGCTCTGTTTATTGTTTCAACTCGCTTGTTCCAAACTGTTTTTTCTCCATATTTCTGAAGCATACCTATTGATTATACCCAAATTTTTCTGATATTATGTATACAAGATATTATCTTCTGCAAGATGTATGGGTCCTAGGATCCCATGTCCCAGTTACCCGCATCATCATATAACAGGGTCAAGACTTCTCAACTAGGCCCAGGCAACATGCCAACAGAAATAATTGAAGAGCCATGTCAATTTCTCATTTCCAATAATATTTCAGGGCCCCAATTCCTTGAGAAGCAGGAATTAGCAGTAAGCAATAGTGAAATGCAAGTCAACTTAATATGAAGGATGAGACCACAAAATCTATGAGAAAGTACTGCAATTCAAACTTTCGGTTTACAGATGACTAGCCCATAGGAGTGAACAAGATCACAAAGTGTCACAAGACTATTTTTAATACCCCTTCCCTAATGATTAATGAACGATTTCAGTCCAGCATAAGTGGGCCTGAAAAATAGCTCCTGGAAGGATAGATCCACAATTGGTCTATAAAGGTCAGGAAAACTTGACTTAGAGGTCCAATGTAATTCAGAAAAAAATTAATTGAGAATATCCTTAGTGTTTGATAACACTGTGATATGTACAAGTTGCCATGTCGAAAACAAACTTTACAACATGTGTGCGGGAGAGGGGAGGGAAGATTGGGTCGGGGCGCAGGGGGAGGATGCTAAAGGGTGAGAAGTGGAAACAAAGGAGGAGGCTACAATGCTTGTTAAGAAATGTACTCATTATCTTCCCCACGTAATTGTAACCCCTCTGTACAGTATTTTCACAATAAAAAAAATACACTGGTACTTCAGTAAAACTTGGTTCTGTGGTATAAAAATGTTGTCATTCTCAAAATATTTAATCTCCTGAAAGTGTATTCTTTTTCAAATAATCTATGAAAAATCAAATTCGCAAACCAGGTACTAGTGGCTCACGCATGTAATCCTAAATACTCAGGAGGCTGAGATTTGAGGATCATGGTTCAAAGCCAGCCCAGGCAGGAAAGTCCGTTAAACTATCTCCAATAAACCACTCGAATATCAGAAGTGGCACTGTGGCTCAAGTGATAGAGTGCTTGCCTTGAGCTGAAGAACACAGGGACAGTGCCCAAGCCCAGAGTTCAAGCCCCACGAACTACCAAAAAAAAAATCACATTCGCCAAAATAACATTTGACAAATAAATGATACTTAGTGGCAATAGAGTTACAATAGAGGTACAATAGAGTTGATTTACTTACCCAGCACTAGTGCCAATCAGGTTCAACCATTCATTAAACTGTAGAAATAGTACCACCCACCATTTGTTTTATTCATTAGGTGCCTTTCAAATTTGTTAAATGTATCAGCCTCCCATATTTCAAACCCAAACGTTAGATAATAAAGTAAATTTCATCATTTAATAAGGTACATTTTAAAAAGTCACAAATAGTTGCCTTATCATATGTTATTTTATGTTTTTCCTATCTGTCTAACATAGTAAATCTTGAATATGGGTACTCGTCAGAGATGTGACAAACATAAAATCTGTCTTCTATTTCTATCATATTCCTCTATAATAGTAAATTTTAATTTTCTTTTTTTCAAAACTTAAATGTACTACAAAATATTATCCCATGTAAAATAAAATAATCACACACCCTTGTACAAAGCCATTTATAAAAATTGGTTGTTTGGAATACATTCTAAACCATTTTTAAACTTTCTTGTTGACTAACGATTAATCTTCTAAATGGATGAGAATTAAATCATGTCTAGGTACTTCACGCCTCCAGTCTTGCAAATTATTATTGCAGATGAATGAATTATGGAAATATAAGCTGACATAAGTTCAAGTATATGCAGGATTGAAACTCCATGGAATGTATATAAACCTTTCAAACTATCAACAGAGAGTTTAACAGAATGACTATCAGGAAGTTGAAGCTAGAGAGGAATAATTGTAAATACATAGAATGAATGAAAAATGGAACAAGGGGCAAGCACAGCTAGAATATCAATGTACACAAGTGATAAGGAAGTGGTAAATCTGAAATACATCTTGGAGAAGGAGTTGTTTGACTATGATAGAAGGAGTGAAATCTGATCCAGGAGCATTGGACAATTAGATGGACATATTTAATTGTAACACACTTGCACAACCTTTTGAAATTCAGTTAAAAAACACACAAAAATTATAACCAAAGAGCAATCTCTAGAGAGTATAAATATGACCTCTCAAAATTTTAAGCAGTTAATGAAGGGCAGTATTAAGAAAAGCAAACAAAACTATTAAAAGAGGGCAGTTTGGGGTAGGGGAGAAATTTGAACAGATTTAAATAGATTGTCTCAGGTTATAAATCACCTATATCTGCTGCAAATGTTATCTTCCTTCTGCGAGTTCTCTCTGAACTGGATACTCCACTCCTGAGCCACACTTGATAGCTTGTGAAGATAGAATGCAAGAGAAAAGATCAAGAACCCATTACTCCGCTGGATAGAAAACAATTCTCTATGTTTTCTTTCATCTCTCTTCACTACTCTTTCTTCATACTTTTAAGTCAATTAATTTTGAATTACATATTTCCTTCTTTATTCTGGAAAAGTAATTGGTGAAAGTAATTCACTAAATATTATTTGCAATTTTTTTATCATGCTGTTTACTTGTTCAAGGGAGTCCATTAAACTTCACCCCTGCATTTGGTTGCCATAAGAACCCAACATTGATGTTAATCAGGACAAACTGTAATGTAAAACTTTGTCTCCAAAAAACCAGTCCAAGAAACTGTGATCACAAATGTTTGGATATCCGTTTTTCTTTTTTTCTTTTGCCTTGAAAGTCTTCTTGTGTCGGGCTGGGAAGGTGGCTCAGTGGTGGAGTGCTTGCCTTGCATGCTTGCTGCCCCGAGTTCGATTTCTCAGCACCATATAAGCAAAAAGAAAAAAACCAGAAGTGGCATTGTGGCTCAAGTGGTAGAGCACTAGGTTTGAGCTGAAGAGCTGAGGGACAACGCCCAAGCCCAGAGTTCAAGTCCCACGACCAGACCCCCCCCCCCCAAAAAAAGAAAGAAAGTCTTCTTGTGTCTAAAGTGCCCACAAACATAAGTACTCCAACACTTTTTGGTTCAATCACGTCTAACCTCAAAGATATCCTTTGCTAATAAGATGCTTAGAGGAAACCACAGAATACTCCACTTTTATCTTCTCTCTTAAGACTCTCCTTAGATACCATATCAGAAACAGTGAAGTTATTCTTTGCAAAATTATTTCAATAGATTATTTTTCTCTTAGTCTTGCATTTGGTCAACAAGATGTATGGAAGAGAATAAAGTTAAAGCACCCATACCTTGGATGACAGTGTCTGTTACAAAGGACAATGCTTCTATGTCCTATTTCTATGTCCTCCTCTTAGCTCTTGCCTGATTTCCGATTAATCACAGCTTCTTGGCTCCAAGTCTAGTGAAGGTGAAGGACTCTAAGACCTCCCCCATTGCTACATCTTCATGGTTTCTCCTTTAAAACTCTTTTAAGTTGCCTCCATTGGATGTGGGATTTATTTTCATGTCTTCATTCAATCAGTTCTGCATTGTAGTGAGCCAAATCTGCTCTGTAAAATCACTTTAGGTAGCAAAAATATTACAATCTATATCAAAAAGTTTTGGCCTCCCTCCACTGTTGAAGCCAATTTGCTTAGCTAGGGCTTCTAAGAACACTCTTTTCTTACTTTTTCCATGTGTTCAATTCTTTTCTGATCCCAAAACTTTTTGGCTTATGTAATAAGAGAAGTATTCACTATCTCATTTTAATAAGGATTTATATTTGTGAGCCACTTAGAAATGTGAAATCACTGGTTTGAAGTTTCCAATCAGAATTTTTTCTGTGTTTCAATGATTCACGTGCAAAGAAATTGTGGAAAGTATTACAAACAAAACGTGTAAACCCAATAGATTTTTTTCATTGTGGAGGGCACTTTCTCCCTAAATATTTTGACCCAAATTATCTTTTTCAGAGGATTACTGTTTGGTAATTAAAGGTCAATTCACAAATTTTGATGTCTTTTTTTTTTTTTTTTAAGAAATTTGAATTAAATTGCACTATAACCTTGTTTCACACAGTGAGAGAATATTTCCTGGGTAAGGACAGTTTTCAAGGAAAGCTACAGGATTTACAGCAAGGTTTCTGAGGTTTGTTTGTTTAGTGTGAAAATGAGCCATCTTCACTCACATTGCTCCCTTTCCAATAAGTCTCCATGGATTTCTTTGCATGAAAGCCTATTTTCCCAGGCAATTTTAAATTTTCTTAATAGGCTACGTTGTTTAAAAGTTTGAACAATTAAAATTTATGTGTCATATTTTTAAAACTCTTTTGAAATTCCTTTATCAAAACCGCAAATTCACCAATCCTAATTCCACCTTTACCATCAAAAACAGTTAACATGTTGTTTTCACGATATAGTGTCCATGCAACTATTATTTTCCAGTGGCTTCGTTATGCATATATATGACCATATAAGCTGATGTTGAACAAAATGAACTCCAAGATATGGAATCAGAGAATTTTATTTGCGGTTGTTGTTTTTTATGTATTATGTGATTTCTATTTTCTTTGGTTTTTCCCCTTTGGTTTATCCTTTGCTGTATTTGATTTTGGTACCCTGTGTATTGTGTATACATTTACCTTAATTAGGGAAGGGAAGAGGAACATCACAATGGTGACACAAATGACAAAGGTCAAACCAATGCATTAGCAATACTCACAAGACAATATGTTGGAAATATACATTACAACTTGTGAGGGGGTACGTAGGTGAAGGAAAACTGTGAGAAAAGTGAGGGAGGGGGTAACAAATTTGAAAAGTTGGATATTCACTACCTTACAATCACTGTAACCCGACTGTACATCACTTTGACAATAAAATTATATTTAAAAAATAAGCTGCATAAAATAAAATTTCACTGTATTGGTATAGTTAACATTATTCTTTATATAGTAAAATTAAAAAAATCAATACTATTTGGCATCTAATTTAATTACCCTTTCTTTATCAGAAGGTCGTCAACTTGAATGTTATCCAACTAGACAATATTTTCACAATATATTTGCATATTTTGGAAAAAAATAAATTTAGCACTTCACACACATAAAACCAAAAACAATTTACTTCTATGGAAACCCATAACTTTTAAAATTAAATAAGTTGTGAGGACAGAATATATGTGTTCTTCAAAATTCCTATGACTAATAACTACTCATTTTCAGATTCTGAACATTCCATACCTGAGAGATTCAAAACAGTACTTGTTTTCATGTTATATAATTCTGCCATGGATGCAGATTCCAATGGGGTGTTACACATTGAGAAGTCAACAGAAAAATAGCCACATTCTTGTAGAGGATAAAACTATGAAGCATCTGTAATAATTCTTCAAGAGTAAGCAATCCCAAGCTTTATGCCATAAAGTCATCCTAGCCCAACAGTTTCCAACTTGTAAGGTGCACCTTAAAATTCCCTTATTTCACATCATGAATAGCTTATCTGTACTGTGAAAAAATACTGCACCTCTGGTATTGTGATGCCTTCCTTGTTCTGCAAAGAACACCACAATAAACTCAGTTGCATCAATTTTCCCCCAGTGGTATTCTTGAGATCAGAACTCTTGCAAATATTATTTATATTTATACTTTTTAACTATCATAGATATTCAGGATACTAAGATCAGAAGATTATGGTTCAAAGGCCATCCAGGCAGGAAGGTCCCTTAGAATCTTATCTCCAATAAACTTCTCAGAAAAAGCCAGACACAAGTGGCACTGAGGTTGAAGTGGTAGGGCAGGAGCCTTGAGCTCAGAGACACTGTCAAGGCCCAGAGTTAAAGTCCTAGGTCAAACCAATAAAACAAAAACAAAAATTGGGCTGGGAAGGTGGCTCAGTGGTAGAGCAATTGCCTTGCATGCATGAGGCCCTGGGTTCGATTCCTCAGCACCACATAAGCAAAAAGAAATAAAGCCGGAAGGGACGCTGTGGCTTAAGTGGTAGAGTGCTAGCCTTGAGCTGGAGAGCTGAGGGACAGCATCCAGGCCCAGAGTTCAGGCCTCACGACCTGACCCCCCCCCCCAAAAAAAAACTAAAAATTAACCCAAATCTAGCATTTTTCTCATTGTATACAGAGGCACATAATTAAGGAAATTGCTTCCAGTGTAACATATAAGTAGAAGAAAGAAGATGTCACACAATTATTCTCTTCATACCATGTTATACCAAACCCTCAAAAGTGTTTTTTTATTTATAAATTAATATCATCCATTCATTGGCAACTCTGTCTAGATTATTCACATTATCATTTTATACATGAACTGTTGGAATGATCTATTAACTAAGTTCTAATTATAACTCTCTTGAAAGAATATTCTAGGCAAATTGAATGCCAGAATCATTTGTGAATTTGTCAGTTAAAACCTCTACTTAAAAAGAATTTTGTAGTATCCAATAGAATATGGAATTACAAAAAGAAACAATTTATTTTGAATCTAAATTCTAATTTTGCAAGGTCCACAAAGTCCTACATTAGACGAACTGTGCTATTTCTCCGGGCTTAAGTTTTGTAAAACTTCATCATTTCTTTGGCATCCAACAGAATGACGCTTACTTACTTTTTCAAATTTTGGATGGGAATCATGAGCTATTTTGCATCTAAGAATATTCTGTAATGAAGAGAGGTTTAAAACACAACTGAGGATTATATATTAGTTGCATTTCAACTGGAAACTTCACTTCTCAAAACATGATGACAAAATTAGCCCAAACTTCCAACTGTGTATTTCTTTCTTGTAATTTGGTTTGTTTTATTGAGACAAAATTATACTACCTGGTCCAAGGAAGGTATCACTATGTAATTCCACTCTCTAATCTCCGGTCTTAGTCTGAGTGCTAGAATTCCAGGCTTGTATCACATTGCCCTGCCATAGATTGTTGGTTTATTTAATCTAGAAACACACTAGCAATTCTGAACTTCTCTGATGATCTTATCCATTGACTGCTCAGATTGTTTATGTACAGTTTTGAAAGATGTGCTAACATTTGACACAGGATATGAACATTTTCAGATGCACCTGCAGGGGTCTCTGATTCATTCCTCCATGGATCTGATCCCTTTAATAATGACTTCTTGACTTTCTTACTATCTCTGGTCCCTACCTATATAATAGTCTCAAACTTTTTTGAAGAAAGTTCACTAGAGGACTTTTTAATATTAAAATTTATCACTTGATTCTAGTATTACTCAGGACTTATTTTCTATTGCTTTGTAACTTTTCTACATATTCGGAGAGTTGTTTCATTTGTGTATTCGTGGGTGCACATATAAGTGCCTCTGTGTGTATGCGTATGTTTGTATGTATGTATGCAAAAGCCTCAAGCTCTTATTCAACAATCTTGCTCATGAGTGGTATTCCATCACTTGAACTGTTCTTCCAATGCAGATTTGGCTGTTAATTATAGATAGTGTCTCAAAGATTGTTCTGCCCAGGCTGGATGCAAACTGAACTTCCCAGACTCCTTTACATTCTTAAGTTTTATTTTTCCAAGAGTATCAACTTTTAAACTACAAACATTTTTGTGAGTGTTAAGTCTAACCTGTAGCCCAGATTTTTAACTCAAGAATTCATATAAAGGTAGATGAACATACACATTACATATGCTGAATGTACACTGTTAGAAATGTGATCTTAAGCTGGGTGGCGGTGAGATCTGAGGATTGAGGTTCAAAGACAGTAGGAAAGTCCCAGAGACTCTTTTGTCTAATTAACTACAAGAAAACTGGAAGTCGCACTGTGGCTCAAGTGGTAGAGCACTAGCCTGGAGCTGAATAGCAGAGGGACAGCGCCCAGGGTTCAAGTGCCATGACCAAAAACAACAACAACAACAATATATGTATATATATATATGTATATACATATACATATATATATATATATATATATATATATAAGGAAATAAAAAAGAAATATGATCTTTGCCTCCAGGTTCATTGCTAGTATAATCCCTGCTCTTTCAAGATGGATGTTTTTTCCAGTTAAGTCCATTCTCTTATATCTGAATTGCATGGAACCAGAATCATACTTCTATTCTACTTTTTACAAATTTGCACGATTGGAAGTGTGATTTAGAAAGGGAGTGGCCTCATACTTCATGTTCCCACTTGGGGAAACTTAAAGTCATATTTGGACTTTTTGTTGGCCATGGGACTGGAACCCAGGGGTTCACGCATGGTAAGCAATCACCGTACCATGAAGCCACATTCCCAGAGCTCTAAATGACTTTCTTAAGATGGTATTATATTTTCATTCCATAACTATGTATCATAATTTTGGCCAGTTGCTAGAAAAGGACATAGAAAACAATATTAAGTTCAATAAGGCTGGATGGACAATGAGTAACTGTCACGGTCTAGCCAGGGCACAGAGGGGCTTACCTCATAGGGCTGGTTCAACAGGCTGAGTAAGACAGTTGCTGACCCACAGACCACCTCCAGAATGAGAGGGCCACCTTGGGTTCCAGCCACATGGGGACACTGGGCCACCTATTCAGTCCCCATTCAACCAGTTCCTGAGAGAGAGACAGAGAGACAGAGAGAGAGAGAGAGACAGAGAGAGAGAGAGAGAGAGAAAGAAAGAAAGAAAGAAAGAAAGAAAGAAAGAAAGAAAGAAAGAAAGAAAGAAAGAAAGAAAGAAAGAAAGAAAGAAAGAAAGAAAGAAAGAAAGAAAGAAAGAAAGAAAGTCAAAATTACAATTAAGCCGGGTGCCAGTGGCTCAGGACTATAATCCTAACTAAGAGGCTGAGATATGATGAACATGGTTCATAGCCAGCCCAGCCGGGAACGTCCATGAGACCCTTAATCTCCAAAGAACCACCAGAAATCTGGAAGTGGCACTGGGGCTCAAGTGGTAGAGTGCTAGTCTTGAGCTGAGAAGCTCGAAGACAGCACCCAGGCCCAGAGTTCAAGCCCCACGATTGACAAGAATTGGACTTCCCACCACAAGAAGTTTGCTGAATACCACACATTTTCCTAGGGACCATGGCAAAGAAGTCAGGCTGAGCTTTCTGTCAACTGGAGGGCATGAGTTGGTCACCTGGCTTCTCCGTGCCTCATTTTCCCCAGGTACATAACTGAACACAGGGAAGGATCTCCTTCCTCATAGGAATAGGATAAGGATGAAAGAGAACCGTGTTTTGTTTCATAAACATGTACATGTCACAGGAATAATAACAGGCCTCATCTGAGCCCTTTCCCAGTAATCTTACTGTCGTATGCTCACAATATTGCCAAGAACCGTATCTGACAGCCGCTCCTTCTGTGCCTGGCCCTGCTCCAGAGATCCCTCTGTATTGATCCCTTGTTTCCTCACAACTGTCCCAAGATGAGCCTGAGGTACAATGGTGGAGGCCCAACTCAGAGCTTTATGGCTGCTGTAAACTAAGTTTGGGACAATCATCTAAACTGATGACTGAGCATGGCGCTATATGTCTACCATCCCAACTAAGGAGGACCGGGCCTCGTGGTGCACACCTGTCACAGATAGGAGGACCACGATCCAGCCCAGCCTATGCACATATTGAGTGAGTATCTATTTCGGAAATGCCCAAGACAGAAAGGCTTGGCTGCCGTGGTAGAAGACCTGACTGGCAAGCGTAAGGCCTTGAGTTCAAACCCTAATACACCAAAAAGAACAAGAGTCCCGGTGGCAGAGGCTCATGTCTATAATCCTAGCTACTCAGGGGGCTGAGATATGAAGATCACAGCAAAAAATTTAAAATAGGTTTGGCCTCACCCATCAGAAGTCATAATGAGAAAACCCGGAGTCTGACTTATGCTGGTGCACTCCATACCAGCAGGGCTCACATCCTTACTAAGTGCTGGCCATGCTTTCTGTCCCCCTGGGAAGCCAACCCCTGTGGGCCCCATACTCAGGTCCTACCAAGCTCCAGCTGCCACCAACCAGGCCCAAAGGAGTAGACAGCTCCAAGGCACACAGGTCCCTTGGTCTTATAATATAATATTGCTGAGTCCCCTTCAAGTGTCTCACACTTCCAGGTCCCCAGACCTCAGTCACAAAGCCCATGCATCCCCCAAATGTAGCAAGCAGAAGTTACCAAAGGACCACGCCTCCTCATTACAATCCACTTCTACACACACACACACACACACACACACACACACACACACACACAAATCCAGACCAGTGACAGAAGACTCGTCCATGCAGCACCTGCAATTTTCCAAATGATCACTCACCTGAGCACAGTCAGGTTATACAAGGAGGAGGATGTTATATCTCTCTCTCTCCTTCTCTCTCTCTCATGCACACACACACACACACACACACACACACACACACACACACACACACATACACACACACACACACACAGAGTCTCAGAGAAGTGCCTCTCCAGAGTTGTTGGTTCCTCATCTGTGACAATGTGCAAGCTGGAGCACAGGAGTTCCCTTAGAAGAATCAGGGGTTCCCACCCAAGTGGAGCATCACTCTAATGATGCAGCACCACACACACACACACACACACACACACACACAGAGACTCAGAGCAGTGCCTCTCCAGAGTTTGTTGGTTCCTCATCTGGAACAATGTACAAGCTAGAGCACGGGGGTTCCCTTGGAGTAATCAGGAGCTCCCACCCAAGGGGAGCACCACTCTAATGATGCAGCATACCCTGCCTATCACTTTCTCCAGGGCCAGACCCTTGACTCCCCATTCACCAAAAGCATAGGCCAGGACGCTGGGTGAAGGAGTTCTGAGACAAGTGGCTCCTCAGAGCCAGGAGAGGAAACAAGCAGGGGGTCATGGTGACCCCAGAGGGGTATCTGACATGAGGTGGGGGCGGTATTGGGGATATGGATGGGGTCCTAAAGGATACATACATGGATTTAGTCCCTACATCCAGCCTGCATGCTTCTGGTCCACATGGCAGATTCTTGGGAAGGACAAGGAGACCAGATGGACTGGGAGCACCAGCAGAAACTGGCAGAGCTGGGAAATGTGATCACTCTGTGAGAACAGTTGAGAGTTGGGGGAGGGGACAGGCTGGGTGTATGTGTATGTGTGTTTGGGGGGGGTGTTCCTCCCAATATTTACATTCTGCCTTGACCCCCAGCACTCTCACTTCCCTAATGAGCTCTTCTGGGACCCTCTCTTCAGGTGAAAGGGTGACCGAGTACAGAGGACAAGGGCTCACACAGCAAGAGAGACCTGCATCCAGTGCCCCCAACCCCAGAAAAAGAAAAGACCCAAGATGGCAGGTGTGAAGGTGCTACTCCCCACCTCTGACTAAAGCCACCAGGTTCCCAACAGGAAGATGAAGGGTGTAGATAGGTGGCTGTGTGGCTCCCACTGCTCCAGTCCAGGGCCTCTGTGGTGCCCCCTCCTCACCCATCCCTGCATCTCCCTGTTTCTTGGGACACTGGCAACTAGGGATGGGGGTGGGATACACTGGTCAACACCCACTCCCACCCTTGGGGCACATTTGTGGCACAGCCCTGGCCAGACTGTAGGGCATGGGGGATCCGGAGATCCAGTCTGGAGGGGGAGGATCACGTGGTTTGGGGGTCATAGGGTATGGGCCCAGGAGGAGGCCATTCACTTGTGCTGCTGGGAGAAGCTTTTGGAGGCAGCTCCGGGTGGGTTTGAGCAGCAAAGGCAGTAGCATGGCAAATACTCAGGCCTGGAGCAGAGACGGGGGGGCTGGACCAGGTTGGGGCCACAAGCCTGCCTGTGGAGTGCCATCACCTGAGGACTCCAAGAGGTGCCATGGGTCCAAGCAAGCAGTGCTCGGTTTGAAATGCAGTGCCGTGTGGAATGCTAAAGGGGACCGGTGAGTGGGCAGGTGCATGGCAGTGCTGAGCAAGGCCTTTCCTCCTATGGCTTGAGTCTTTTGATCACCACTCAGCCACCTCTACCTTCCTCAACTGTTGGTAGTGGTGTCAACCAACAGAGGAATTCCAGTGCTATCAAGCAGCATGGAATGTGGGTGTGACCACCATTCTTATATCCCATTGGTCAGAAAGAACCATGAAAGAATGGGAGTGTGGCCGGAATCCTGTGATACAGGCAGAATGGGCAGAGTGAAGATGACAGTGGCTTCCTCAGCCCCTTTCCCAGGGAACTCTGTCTACTAATTCAGTTGGGGACAAGAGAGTGACTGGTTTTAGATTGTTGTGTATGTCTGTTTGTTGCCAGTCCTGGACCTTAAACTCAGGACCTGGGCACAGTCTGTAAGCTGCTTTTGTTCAAGACTAGCCCTCTACCATTGGAGCCACACAGCTCTACTTCTGACTTTGTTGGCATTGAAGTTGGACAGGGGTCTCAAGGACTTTCCTGCCTAGGGTGAATTTGAACATGATCCTCCTATCACAGCCTTGTAAGTATCAAGGAGGACTGCTGAGAGCCACTGGTGCCTGCCAAATCATTGGTCTTGCTGATGTTCTGGCACAGACCTGAGTTCCCTATCCTCGGGTTGAAGTGGTGGAAGCTGGAGCCCACAGTAGGAATCCTGGTCTTGCCACCTCCAAATGGCAGGAGAACCTAAGAAACTCATTCTTATCCATAAGATTACCAATGGAATGTGATCAATGTCAAGATTGAATGAGTAGTTCTTGAATGATTCTAGGATCAAATTATACACAATTATATCCTAGGACACTGATCGATTTTAGTTAATACTTCATTAAGCATTTCAACAATCACATTAATTAAATGGAGGCAGAATGAATTACCTAAGAATTTGACCTCACATAATATAAAGATGCAATTTTTTTCTGCCAGAATTGGAATTAGAACTCATTGTCTCAGTAACTTTGTTGCACTGTGTGGGAAGGGGAAGCTTGCCTCCTTAAAGTCAGGAAATTCAAGTCTGTTCCTTAGGCCTGAATTAGATCCCCAGCACTAAAAAACATCCTATTCATGTACATTTTAAATATATGATTAATATTCATATACATATGTTCAATCCCTATTACACTCAGTATACTTATTCTTTTTTGTCTTTTCTTGTATTGATAATTTATTTTATTGACTATTATGACACATAGAACATCGATTACATTGATTACATAGGATTATATGTCTGCATATGTATTCCACTTTATACTTGACACCCAGGACTTTCACAGAAAAGGAAAAAAAAATGTGTCACTATCAGCTTCTTACGCCACGATTAATGGTTTGGGAGTCCTGGCATCTGAATTCATGGCCTACAAGGCCAAATTCATGAATGGGTGAGTGTCAACACGCCATCCTGGGGCAAATTGAGCTGACAGGCAGTTCCCAGGACCTGAGATCAAGCCCCAGGGGTTGACAAAATATGAACAGATTGACATGCGGATGACAGTACACTAATCAATCTATATGTTTATATAGTGCCAGAGATGTCTATACATTATTCAGTTATATAGACGACATTTCTACAAATTCTGGGGTATTTATTATGCCTCCATGTAAATAATGTTATTGTTTTCATCCTTAATGAACTATTAACTAAATCAGTGTCTTGAAATTATTGCATTCCTGTAAATAATAGTATTCTTTTAATGCTTCATAAATATTAAATAAAATCAATCTGCTTCCTCGAATCATCTTGTCTAATTTTATAGGAGAATCATTCACGTTCAACTCCTTCAACCTGACATTGAAAACATTCCTATGGGTGGGAACGAGTCTCTTAGTATCTCATGCCATTGGTAGGTGTCAGGACTGGGATTTGAAATCAGGGCCTATGTTGCCACGTGGTCCTATGGCTTCCCCGATAGTCCACCAGCCTTCAGCAATGCAAGGTAAAATATCCTTTGCAACAGTGTCATTCGGACCCAGGAGGGTCACCTCACAAAGAAAGAAAATATAAAAAGGCCATCTCCACATTGTTCCTGTGATTTTTTTTTCTCTTCAAGGCCTAGGGATCTAGGATCCCAGGATCAGCTGTGGGTCCAGTGGCTGCACCCCAGCTTAGGGTGATCGAAGCTGAAGCAGAGTTGCCAGGACCCGAGTTCAAGGAACGCTCTGGGAAAAAATAAAATAAAATAAATTTAGCTCCCTGGCTTGCAATTCCCACCATTTATTCTGCCAGGTTTTGGATTTGAACTAAGGGTCTGGGTAAATCTGCAGTGGATGAAGGGGAAGCTCACCGTACTTGAAGATAAGAATTTCAGGCCTGTTCACTAGGCCTGAATTCAAGCCCCAGCCTTTGAAAACATACTGTTTATATAAAGATAGGCTTTGTACTTACCAATAGATGTTCAGTCCATACAAGTTTGGTGTGGTTGTTCCTTGTATTTATTGTTGTATTCATTTATTTACCATTGATTTTACTGAAGATGATGACACCCATTCCGTTCATTACATTAATGACATCCTATAACATAGCATCTAGATTTGTAGAAGTGTTCTCCATCATGCCTGACACCCAGGACTCTCAGAGAAAAGGAAAACAAATTTCACACTCAGCTTCTTACTCCATGATCCAATTGTTGGTAGTGCTGGAATCTGAACTCAGGGCCTAGCAGCACTAATTGGCAAATAGGTCAATGTGAACACACCATCCTGTGAGCAACTAAGAAGGAAGGTCGTTCCCAGGATATGACATTGATCCCCACGGTCGGCCACAATAGTTATAAATTCATTGTTTAAATATAGGATCTATATTTATATATATATATGTGTGGAAAGCATCTCATGTTCGGTGTACTTCTTATTTTGTGTCTTATCCATGGAGGTATTGTGTATTTTACTGAGTATGGTAACAGATATAACGGTGTTTACATGGATGACAACCTATTTCCATGTCCATAGGGTTTCTAATGCTTTCTCCATCCTAGTTGAGACACAGGACATTCACAAGTCAGGAAAATAGCTGAATCGATTGGCTTCTCAAATCAGGATTCATATTTTCGCTGTGTTGGGATTTCAACTTAGAGCCTAGCAGACCCAATTGAGGAAAGGGTCAAGGTGAGGACACAGGTCTGTGAGCAATGAAGGTGATAGGCCATTCCCAGGACCTGACATCGAGTGCCAGGGAGAGCCAGATAGTCATAAATTCATAATTTAAATATAGGATCTATATTTACATGAATGTGTGCACAGCATCTTGCATTCAGTGCACTTCTCCTTATTTTGTTCCTAATTCATGGAGGTATTGTGTATTTTATTGGTGACAGGTATAACTGTGCTGACATGGATTACAACCTGTTCCCATGGTTATAGGGTTGCCTATGCATTCATTTTCCATCCTAGTTGAGACCCAGAACTTTCACAGGAGAGGAAAACATTTGCAACGACTGGCTTCTGACATTAGGATGAAACTTTTGTCAGTGATGGGATGTGAATTTGGGTCTGGGTAGCTCTGTTGAACTGTGATGGAAGGGGAAGCTCACCATCCTTGAAGACTAGAATGTCAGGCCTGGTCCCGGGCCTGATTTGAAGCCCCAGCATTGGACAAAATAACAAGCCCATCTTTTTTAAACATAGGATCTCTCTTTATCTACAGGTATGTTATGCAACTTGCATTCAGTGTAGTTATTCTTTTTATTTTGTGACTTATTCATGGATGTATTGTATGTTTTATTGAGTATAATGACAGATATAACTGTGCTCACATGGATGTCAACATATTCCCATGGCTATAGAGTTGCCTATATACTATACCCCATCTGCGCTGATACCAAGGACTTTACCAAGACAGGAAAACAGATTGATCAATTGGCTTCTCACATCAGGGTGAAGCTTTTGGCAGTGCTAAGATTTGAACTCAAGGCTTAGCAGGCCCAATTGGTTAATAGGACATGGTGAGCATACCATCCTGTGAGCCACTAAGGAGCTTGGCCATTCCCAGGACCTGAGATTGATCCCCCCAGGGTGGGGGCCAATATAGTCATAAATTCCCAATTTAAACAGAGGACCTCTATTTCCATACATGGGTGGGCAGTACCTTGCATTCTGTGTAGTCATTCTCATTATTTTGCCTTATTCATTCATCTGATGTGTATTTTCTTGAGCATAAAATGACAAATATAACTGTGTTGGGCTGGGAAGGTGGCTCAGTGGTCGATCGCTTGCCTTGCATGCATGAGGCCCTGGGTTCGAACCCTCAGCACCACATATGAAGAAAAAGCTGGAAGTGGTGCTGTGGCTCAAGTACTAGAGTGCTAACTTGACTTGAGCTAAATAAGCTCAAGGGACAGTGCTCAGGCCCAGAGTTAAGGCCCACGACTGGAACGCTCCCACCCTCAAAAAAAAAAAAGAGAGAAAAAAAAGAAAAAAAATAACTGTGTTGACCTGGATGACAATCTATTCACATAATTACAGAGTTGCCTATGCATTCTCCATCTTAGCTGAGACCCAGAACATGCACAGCACAGAAAAAAAAGGTGCAAAGACTGGCTTCTCACATCAGGGTGAATTCTTGGCAGTGCTGGGATTTGAACTTGAGGCCTAGGAGGCCCAACTGGCCAATGGGTCCACGTGCGCACTCCAGCCTGTGAGCCATGAAGGAGCTGGGCGGTTCCCAGAAACTGAGATCAAGCCCCAGGGAGGCCATAATAGACATCAATGCATCATTGAAACATGGGATGTATATTCACATCTGTGTGTGGACTGCATCGATCATTTAGTGTAGTTATACTCTCTATTTTGTATGCTATTCATGGATGTAGTGCGTATTTTCTTGAGTACATGATGACAGGTATAACTGCGCTGACATGGATGACTACCAATTCCCATGGCCACAGAGTAACCCATGCATTCTCCATCCTAGCTGAGACCCGAACTTGCACAGGAAAGGAAAACATGTGCAACGATTGGCTTCTGATATCAGGATGATTCTTTTGGCAGTTTTGGGGTCTGAACTCAGGGCCTAGCAGGCCCAAGAGGTGAATGGGTCCACATGAGCACACCAGCATGTGAGCCACTAAGGAGCTAGGCCGTTCCTGGACCTGAGATTGAGCCCCCAGGTGGGGGTAGGGGGAGGGGGTACAGCAGTCATCCATTCATAAGCTGAAGTTGTATACAAATAAGTACATATATAGAGAGAGAGTAGGAGAGATGGCCACCTGTGATGGAATTGAATCTACTGTGTGACTACCGATTTTTGGATCTTTCCTGATGCCTCCGTTTCACAACTGATGATTATTGTCATGCTTCATCAAATCTTCATTGCAAATAAGCAATACCCCATGATTCTTGCCTATCATTTCCTACTCCCATCACGCATAAACTACTGATTCAAAGATGACATCAATCACATTCCATAGCTCTTCCTAGGTCCATAAACTAATATCTCGGGATCTCCCTCCATACCATCTTAGTATGGTGGCTGAATTCAAGCCTCAGGCCTGGAAAACAAATACTTATATACATTTTAAAGATAGCACTTATAATTCCATACGGATGTTCAGTCGATATCGTGTTTAGTGTGATTATTCATTTTATTTCTTGTTTTATTCATTTATTTACCATTTATGTTATTGACTCTGATGACACCTATATCATTTATTATATTGTTTATATCCTATCACATAGCATCTAGATTTTTAGATGTGTTCTCCATCATGCCTGAAACGTAGGGCTCTCCCAGAAAAGGAAAACATGTGTCACACTCTGCTTCTTAATTCAAGATTCAATTTTCACAGTGCTAGGATATGAACTCAGGGCCTAGCAGGCCCAATTCATGAATGGGTGAGTGTGAGCCTGGCAGCATCTAGCCAATGAAGCTGTCAGGTGGTTCCCAGGTGCTGAGATTGAGCCCCAGGTTTGGCCAAAACAGTGATACATGGTAAAAAAGTGTCAGAGCCGACTATGTATTATTAAATGACATCTACTACTTTCCTACCAACTCTTAGGCGTTTATTATACTTCCATTGAAGGAATATTATTCTTTTCATGCTTAATAAACTATTAATTAAGATCAATCAGCATCCTAGGATTCTTGCATCCAATTTTAGACTAAACCAATACACAAACTACTCTTTCAATCAGTATCCTATGCGTAGGAATGAGTCTCTTGGGATCTCCACCACTGGTAGGTGTCAGGACAGGGATTTGAACCTGGGGCTTATGTTGACAGATGGGCCTATCGCTTCCCTGATAGCCCGCCAGCCTTCAGCAATGGCAGGTCAGGTCCACTTTGCAGCTGTGTCATTCAGAACCAGTAGGAGCACCCTGCAAAGAAAAAAAATTATAAACCCCTCCAACCCTCTGCAGCTCACTACTTTTGGTGCTGTTCCAGTTATTTTTCTTCCTGCAAGCCCTCTTGGCTTGGGATCCCGGGATTGGTTATGGGTCCAGAGGCTGCAGCCCAGCCTAGGGATATCAAAGCTTAGGCAGTGTTGCCATGATCTGAGTTCAAGACCACTGGTTGGCAAAAAAGAACAAACAAACAAACAAATAAATAAATAAATAATTTAACTAAATTAAAAAAATAAAGCTACCTGATTTGGAATTTCTGCTATTTTTATTTCCTATCCTGGGATTT